>NW_028278838.1:0-300000 GCF_059751315.1 Micrasema longulum
TCTAGGAGTTGTCTTGCCCTGCCGACCACTTCCCTTTTTTCGCTCCAGAGAGCCGGTTAAACAATTTTTTTTAAAAACTTCCTCACTGAACACTCCGAGAAACCGATTCTACGAGAAATTTCACGATTCGACATATTTTCCTGTGACAGAGTAATAATTTTCGATTTTACCGCGATAGACATTTGATCCAAACTCTCCATATTTTCGTAGCGATGTTTCTTAAGACGTAGTTTTTAAAAGACTGATGAAGCTTTTAAAAATGTAATTGCTTTAAATGTGTAGCCAATATATTCCTTAACAATAAACAAAAGCAATTGTTAAATAATACAATCGTTTCTAAGAAATAGAGTCAGGTAAACTGGGAATTACGGATAGCGGGGTAAGTGCGAACTTTGTTTTGTCCATAGGTGTAGGTACCTACTTATTAATGAAAAGTCTTTTTCCTAGCTAATAACAGGCAAGCCAACGCTCGGGCAGGACAACGTCTGTCGGGTCCGCTAGTTCTTTATATAGGATCAAAGCACCGACGAATGACCGTTTAAGGTTCAGCTTGTAGTGAAATCCACATTAAATGTATAAATTTCATTATTTAAGCGTACAAAATAAAAGAAAACAATAAAAAACACGTTAATTTTTCTAAGTACTTTAATTTTTTTATTGAAATACGAGTATTACAATTATAATTAATATTACTCTAAAAAATATCAGAATCTCCAGTGAATGGCCACTGCTACCCCAGTAAAAATAATACTCAGATTTAGTTACATCATAACATTTTAAAACACCTAACACATTAGAATATGGATATCTTCAAAGAATTGCATAAGAAATAGCATAAAATAAAACGCTTACCACACTTTCCTTGTAAAAAAACTATCAATCTCTGAACAATAACGAGAAGACGCACTATTTCCTTTTGACAACTCACAGTTCAAAACTGATAGATTTGTTTCTTACCAAAAGATGTGTCCGCCTACTGCTTTTGTCATAGTTTCTAGTGTTTCTAGTTTTTTGACTGGACACATGTAGCAATTCTTATTATATTGTGTTTTATTAACCAATGGTCATTTACTGGGGGGTGGGCATTTACTAGTGCTTTGACTCCAGTTTAAACTGTCGTTGCTTTATTGCAGTATAATTTAGTGAATACATATTATAAAATGGCAGGCCCTACTATGTATACATTTGCTATAGTTTTTGTTTATATTAATTTATCCCGTACATCAGTTTGTATTCGAAATAAATAAAATAAAATTTATAAGAGACAGTGTGAAGGTTAATGGCTTTTGTAAATAATATTCTGTTCGAAATAAACTCTTTTATCTTATCTTTTGAAACATTTTATCATTTCATTCTGTGCGGCGTTTTATTTATTGCCAAGATGCAACTTTGTTAACAACACAAATGCAAGATGCACGCCAAATATTATCTTTTATATTTCATATTTACCGGGGGCGAATCGTCCAAATAAGCGACTATGCACATCTTACCATTGTATTTGACTTTCGATAATAATGTTTTATGGTTAAATTTATTGCAACAAAGAGGGAAAACATTATTGAGAAGGGAATATGGAAGTCTAGGCATTTACAGGGCTTATGACCTGTCATTGGCTGGTTTAGGTAGCCACTTTACACACTGTGTAACATTCACCACTCTGCCCATGTTTAAAATCCACATTTCCTGTGCTTATCTGAAAATCTACATCTCAACTTAAGTATGATTAAGTAAGTGCAAGGTTATGAATTTTTTTCGTCTGGAAAATCCAATCATATACGACTACTCACTGAACGATGAAATATTATCATCTGTGTCTAGTTTACGAGATTTGGGTATTATACTTGACACTAAACTTTCCTTGACAATTCATATTGAACATGTTATCAATACATCCTTAAAACTCCTTGGATTTATTAACAGAAGCACCTCTGACTTCAAAAATATCAATACCCTTAAAACTCTCTTCTGTTCCCTAGTTCGCCCGCACCTAGAGTATTCCTCTGTTATCTGGTCTCCGGATTATGATGTTCACATCAAAAATATTGAATCAGTTCATCATCGATTTGAAAAAAAGATGGGCTGGAGGTTGGGCTTATCCAGAGACCGATAACCGTATAATAAGTTAGAAACTACCTTAAATATAGCTTCTCCATTTTCATTTTCCTTCTAGTCCTATTTAAAATTCTCAACTCACACTTTGATGCGCCTGAACTACTGAGCTCAATAAAATTAAATATCCCAACTTAAAACTTCAGACAAAACTTACTCTTTCATAACGATAACCGTAGAACTAACTATGGTTTTTATTCCCCTATGCCCAGAATTCTTAGGTCTGCCAACAAACATACCAGTCTTGATTTCTTTGATAACAAGTTGTCTTCTTTCAAACGATCACTGAATCAAATTTTATAAACACCTCTTTCCCGTTTCTACTCCCACCAAGTCTACCATCTATACCATTGTGTCTTTCTACTTTCCTTTATAATAATTTTCTATGTATAAATATGTCCCTTAAAATGCCCATTGGGCGTATATATAAATAAATAAATTTATTATTTTTTTCATACATTTTTAAGAAATTTTGCGGTACAATTTGATGCTCTAACTTTTACCGCGCTGAAGAAAACAATTTTAATGTCCGATTTCCCGTTGCATTGACAAGAATAGTCAATAAAAAAAAACATGAGTTTTATAGGTAGAATTCTAAAAAATAAACATTATTGTGAACTGTGTAGGTAAATTATCGCAAGATTATTCCCTCGCTTTTCGCTGTCATAAATTTTCTTCGCGGCTTCGTCGGTTCTCACTGCACCGACTAAATACGCAGGATTCAATATCTCGCCTCCCATTGGCCGACATAAATCTAATTTACTCGCGTTGTTCCTCGGAGCCTGGTTCAAATTCACACGCGACCAATGGGAAGCCGGAAAAGGAATTTACAAATGGCCATGGCGCAAGGACCAATTGGAGCCGGCGACAATGATGAGAATTTAAAATAAACGAAGCTAAAAATACAAGGTTCACTTGGTAGGAAAAACAGTGGAATTTGAACTCTGCGATTATGTTACTTAGAGCGCTTTTTAGGTTCCGTGCTGTTCGTGGTTTTCCGGTCAGAGTGCAGTCTGGCAATGACGTCATTAAAAAAATTGACCCAACGTGACGTGCGACGACCATAATTTTACATTTAACGAATGGTAATCGCCGTAAACGAAACGCGACCTCGGCTTATGGCTTATTTGTGCTTATGGCCGTAAAATTGTTAGAAATATTATTAATACTGAAATTTTATTTATATATGCGCCCAATGAGAATTTTTAAGGACATATATAGGTACATATTAAAAACACTTTATTTTCCACATGTGCGCAGTATCCTCGAATATTGTTCCACTGTCTGGTCTCCTCAATATTCCAAATATATTTCAAGAATTGAAAGAATTAAAAAAAAAAATTGAATCACCTTAACTATTGTCAATATTTACATTTCAATAATTATGAAGAAGCTACAGTACATCACAAAATCGATGTCTTGCAATATAGAAGAATCATCAATAATACCGTTTTCCTTTACAAAATATGCAATAACAACTTAGATTGCCCTCAACTGCTTGAGAAAATTAAAATTCGTATCCCTCAACGCCCAACTCGGCTGCAACAATTATTTCATGTTGGTATTTCAAGCACGAACAATAATAAGAATGCATCTTTGCCCAGAATCGTAAATAATTATAACTCGTTTTTTGCTGAAATAGATATATATTTCCTCGCTTTAAACAAATTTTAAGAAAATGCCAGAAAGCATAAAAAATGTAAATATATTTAAAATTAAATGTGAAAAGTATATATATGAAAATATGAGGTAATATATAGTGTAAATAGTGAATATAATTAATGAAAATGTACATATGAAACAGTGAATATTATTAATTAGGATATTAACACTTTGAGTACCGGCCGAATACACATAGAATTTACCCTGTGCCCGGCCCATTTTTGTGAAATTTCATCCTTTGTGAAGGGTTTCTTAAAAGTGTCATAATTATGAAAACACTGGGTTAAATCAGTTGAAACTTCTCATATTTATTTGAAATAATTAAATAAGTATTTTTTGTATGATAGTTTTGCCAACATTGGCCTTTATGGAGAGCCACATTGCGCATTGCAATGTTCGCACATATACAGGGCCTCATCCTTTTTCTGTGCTTTGTATCCCGGAGCCGTGTAAACACGTGATTATAATAACCATGCGTTGTGTCCCGGTCCCGTGTTTTCACGTGGTTTACCAGCAGCAAAAAAGTACTAATAAGAGTCACTAAATGTCAATAAAATGCACTTTTTTAGACAGCCGGTAAACCACGTGAAAACACGGGACCGGGACACAACGCATGGTTATAATTACGTGTTTACACGGCTCTGGGATACAAAGTGTTAAGTGTATAATAGTGTATAATAGTGATAAATAATGTTCGAATAAGTATAGATGTTAATATTGTGTTGTAAATATATATTAGACTATGATAATCATATAACTAAATAAAATAAATAAAAAAAATGCTAGAACCCTAATTAAAAATAATAATTATAATTTAATCTAAGTGTACCTACCTAATATTTTTTTTTGTACACTTTAATATCGTAAGTATTTTCTCTTACTCGTAAGAAGGGAGGACTGATAGCTCCGTATTACTCCGCATGGATCCGCCGGCGAAAGAATTTTTAAGTCCGAGTAAACAAAAAACTTTATTTTTTTATTATTTCATTATTATTGTAAAAAAATATTTATTTATTATATATATACGGCCTAAGCCAATAACAACAGTTACATGAAGAAACATAAATGCAAGAAACTGAACAAAAAGAACATAAAACTATTTAGCAAAGACAAACAAGGGCAAAACAATAATAGTATACAATATATTTAAAAAAACGAAAGATCAAAAACTTTGAGCTAAACCATGCCAATCCAACTTCATCCCACACTGTTTAGTCGCGAAGAGATCTACGAAAAGCCGGAAGATCTATCCCAAAAAACTCCAAGTCGTGTGATGAATTGACTAATCTACACATTCTGGACGTTGGGGCATAAAAACCAAAGTTGCTCTTAGAAGATTTTATAAATTGCAGATTTTGAGTTCTGGTGACACGGTTGGGAACATGAAAAGAAATTGATTGCAACAGAGATGGGACATCACTTAAAGCATTAAGTATTTTGAAAATGCATATAAGGTCCATCTCAGTTCTACGTCTCTCCAATGAAGACAGATTAAGAGATTGCTATTTATTATTTACGTGTGGAAAGATGCGGAGTGGCTATTTCAATGTACGCCTTTTTTCTTCCTTTTTGACATTGTATTCAGTAATGTATAGAAAACTATAATTGGCCTATAATTTTGGTTTATTTGTAAATATTTTTTTTTTGTTATGGCTGTTGTTTTCTTTTAATAAATAAAATAAATTAAAAAATTAAAAAGGAAAGTAGAACGACACAATGGTAAATAGTTGACCTGGTGGGAGTAGAAGCGGGAGAGAGGTGTTTATAATTGAATTAGATTCAGTGATCGTTTGTATGTTATGTATATAAACATGTATGGTTTTCTTACTTTTATCATACAACAGTATTTTAGGGTTAGATGTCAATGAAAGAAGTTTTCAACCAATTTGTATATGAGTGTATTAGAAGCTTACTTAAAAATTTCCTTTGAAGAAAAGATAAAAAATTGAGAAATTTGCGAAAAACTTCTGAAAAAAGAATTATGAGATTTTGAATTATTTTTCACCAACTCAATGGAGAACGCTTAGTTTGTAATTTCAAGTAATATAATTGAAATGTTTTCGCAAGATTTAGAAACGGTTTTCAATAACGCTATTATTGAGGTAGGTAGGTTTTCATGTAGTTTATTTTGGCATCAATTACTTACACAATTTTCCGTTTTTAGTCATTGAGGTATAAAACTTGAGTAAACATAAGCGTTAAAAATATGTTCCCTCAACCTGCGGCCTATTGGACTATGTTTGATGGAACGGATTTTAGTCTGTTGCGAGCGTTCGCCAGCTATTTTTCTCCTCGAAATTACTAAAATGCCTACGTGTACGCTAAGATACTGCCCAAATCGATCTGGAATGGCGATGGTATAACCTGTCACTGGCAAGTAATGTTCTTATCTAAATCAATACTTGTTTGAAATAGCTATTTTAATGTCAAAAAATGTCTTATTAATATGTTACAATTCGTGAGTTATCTCCTGTCTCCGTCCTGCTTAGTTAGTCGGGCGTAAAGCGAAACGACAAACAAAGGTGACGCGTATGCAAAAGGCAGCGACTTACTGAATAGAACTTACAGTTGACCGATGTAAACAGTCCGTGCTTTTTACTGAACTATTTGTTTTGTCAACATATTACAACACAGATGAAGAACATTTTAGAGAAGTAAATGTAGAAGTCTTGGCATCTACAAGGCTTATGACCTATCATTGGCTGGTTTAAGTGGCCACTTTACACACTGTGTAACATTCACCATTCTGCCCATATTTAAACATGTATATCCCTTCAAATCTTTCATCTGTTGATGTTTGTGAAGTTAAAAATCTGAAACCTTTATTTATGCGGGTGAGATTCGTGTAATTGAATTATTTTACCAAATACTAGGCAACGCCTGAAAATTTTATTTTGTCAATTTCCATACTTCTTCATGGACCAGATGGATTTATCGACAATATTTTTAGTTTGTCTATATTTTTGTAGACAAGGACTGGATTTGTTTTGCTTGTCGATGTCGACGTGATGGTACTTCCTATCTCCGCTGGTCAATGCCTGTCCTTCGGGGACAACTTTTTAGCTCGGGTTTGTACGGAGTGTTATCTCTATACAGGGTGTTCTTTAAACCCTGTCACATCCGAAACCACGATGATCAGCATGAGCAAGAAGACATATTGGCACATTTAAATTAATTTTTAGAACGACTAAAATCTTAAAAACTATAATATTTCTAAAAAACAAATGGTTGCTTCCTGGGAGTCTGGTACACCGCCAACCGCGCGACCGTGCTCCCCTCACTACTCCCTTGCAGAAAAAGCAACTATTTGTTTTTTTAAATATTTTATTTGAAAAAAAATTCGTTCTAATGATTTTTTTTAATATGCTAATATGTTCTCTTGCCCATACTTATCATCGTGGTTTCGGATGTGACAGGGTTCAAAGAACACCCTGTATATTATATCCCAATGTTTCTAGTAGAGATTTGTTCCCAATACCCTCAAGTAACGTAACACATTATTTTCTGATCATGTTTCTATCAGTTTTTGTATAGTAATACTCAATGTTGCCATTAAGCCTGCCTGCTGGCGAAATCATTGCACTTCGCTCTCAGACGAGAGCAGCGTCAATAACGAACCTTTAGTCTAACATCTAATGTCGAGTAGACCTTTGGAATCTGTTGACATGACATAAAAACCAACTTGTCTCGAGACGTACTTTTTACAGCCTGTGACCTTCATGTCGCTTATTATTGTGCCAGTGTAGTTTTTATGGATAGTGAACTTAAACCTCAGCTAGCATCTAGTAACACACGACTACTTAGATGCGGGCAAAATGGTTGCAGAGTGGCTGCCATTTTGAAAATCGTACTACTTGTTACATTATGGCAACAACATCAAGCTTGATTTGTCAATTTAAACATGAACATGTTACAACAGAGATGAAGAACATTCAAGATAAGGTAATATATAAGTCTTGGCATCTACAGGGCTTATGACCTGTCGTTAGGTGGATTAAGTGACCACTTACACTATATTTTTTTTGCACCACAACAGGCCAGGAGGCCTAATTACAGTGGTGAATTACATCACAGAGCACCCAGGCTTGAGAAAAATCACATTTTAATTTTGTTGTGTTCTCACCGGGAATCGAACCCGGAACCTTCCGTGCGTGAATCAAGCGTCATGACCACTACACCACGGAGGCCGACTTTACACACTGCGTAACATTCACCATTCTGCCCATATTTAAACATATATATTCCTTCATTTCTTTCATCTGTTGATGTTTGTGAAGTTAAAGAGCTGAAACCTTTATTTATGCGGGTGAGATTCATCTAATTTGATTATTTCACCTACATACTAGGCAACGCCTGAAAATCTTATTTTTTTAATTTCTATACTTCTTCATGGATCAGGTGAATTTATCAACAATATTTAATTAAAAATGTTATTTAAACATGATTGAATAGTTATTTTTGTACAAAGAGCTTTGCTCCAGAATATCTAGGGGAACTCTGCATTCCAGATGAACTAGCTGACAGACGTCTTACGCTTAGATCGGCAACATCTACGTCGATAGGAAAAGTTATTATACCTCTACGCAAACAGCGCACTAAATTCGGCGAACGCGCATTTGCGGTTGCAGGGCTCTCCCCGCAAGGGTGTGAAACTGTGAGAGTGAAGTGATGTTTCGGAAAAAACTTAAAACCCACTTGTTCTCTATTTGAATAAACCCTTAGCATGTGGTTACAAAGTACATTGTTTTTTTTAATTACAAATTAAAAAACTTGAAATTAAATTTATTTATTTATATAATCACTCGATTGAAATCCAATTACCGTCCTTCGGTTTACGCTTTTTACGTTACGAAATTTTAATATTCGTGTTAAAAAAACAACAACAACAACAAATCATCACGCCATTTCTCGCTTCCG
Source organism: Micrasema longulum (assembly GCF_059751315.1). Classification (NCBI taxonomy): domain Eukaryota; kingdom Metazoa; phylum Arthropoda; class Insecta; order Trichoptera; family Brachycentridae; genus Micrasema; species Micrasema longulum. The sequence continues at coordinate 8,689 of NW_028278838.1, forward strand.
CTACATTTATACATCTTCTCATGCACGCACGCCGTCGATTTTTCCTAATTTTGACATGTCCATCTTCAAGTATTCGATGGACTTGATCGTGCCATGTCTTTCTCGGTCTTCCTCGTTTTCTGCAACCATCAACATTCGCATCGTAGATCCTTTTAGCCGTTCTTTCGCTGATCATCCGACCGAGTTTCTCCAGGGTATGCTTGGCTACAACAGTTTAGAGACTAGAAGGAATGTGTATTTGACTACACATTTTTATCGATTGTTGCGCGGTATGATCGATAATTCTGAAATTATGATGAGCATTGGTTTGTATGTTCCTGATAATTACCTAAAGCTCGGGTTTCTTAGGACAGCGGTGCCCGTATTTTAACGGCCGTAGTGAACATTAATGGGGTTGACGGCTGTCGTAACGGTGACTAGAGAGTGGTTTCCTATAAAAATGGTGCTGATAACACCGTTAAAAAATAAAACCACTCTCTAGTCACCACTACGACGGCTGTCCACCGCATCACCGTTCACTACGGCCGTTAAGATACGGGCACCGCTGTCCTAGGAAACCCTAGCTTAAGACAGCGTCAGCATAGATTGTTTCATATTCCGATATTCAGGACCAACCTGCCTATGGTTATGCCTGTTGGAAGGGCTACCGCTATGCTGAACAACATTGCTCTGGATATTGATCTGTTCCATGTATCCGAAGGGGTTTTCCGGAGCAGGATTCTTCGACTACTTTGACATGAGTCTCTTTCGTGTATTTTTTTTTCTTTTTTATAATATGTACGTATTGAATATATTTTTGTAATGTATATGTTATATTTAAAATAAATAAATTGAATTGAATTGAATTGAATCATTCGCTCTACATGTCCAAACCAACTCAGCACCCTTTCTTGATTCTGTGGATAATGCATGTCTCGGCCTTACACAGTTCACGGATCTCGACATTTATGCACCTATCATACACCGTTTTATCATACATTCGCCTGAGAGATCGCATTTCGACAGCATTTAACCCACTTTCACCATAATTTTTCTAATTCCGTACTTCGCTCTCATACATTAGAGTTGGCACTAGAACTCCATTGTGAACTGCTTGTTTAGCCTCCTGCGATAAATTTCTGCATTTATGTCTGTTAAAAAACACACATAAATAGCCTAGCTAAGCATCTAATAAGACACCAGCCACAGGAACACAACTCGACTCTAAAGTCGCAGAGTGCTGCCATCTGCACTCTGGTTGCAGAGTGGCTGCCATTTTGAAAATCTTACTAAATGTTACATTATGGCAACATCATTAAGCTTAATTTGTCTATTTAAATATGATTAAATAGTGCAACGTCCTTCTGTGAGGAGTGTAAAAAATGACCAGATTTTCTTTTAAAATAAAATAATGTCAATACTCAATGTATTTCAAAGATTTACAAAAGGATAATAATTTAATTATACAGAAAATTGTGCCTTTATTGGTTGCCAGTTACGCTCTGTGCATTGTTGTGAGACAACGCAAAAAGTGAGCTGAACAAATAAATGCGGATCAAACTCCCCACAAAATATACGCCATTTACCAGTGTCGCTCAACCAGTAAAGATGAGAATCTCTTCAAAATGAGGACAATTATTATGTCCGACCTTCTCACCAGATGTGTGAAGATTCAATGTTATATTAAGATCTCGGAGAAAACATGTGGAGTTAATAAATTAATTATTTTTGTCATGTTGCTGTTGTACAAATGGAAACTGTAACGCGAGATGGATACGATATTTAAAACTAGACAGGAGTGGACTAAAGGAAATTTTGTTTATTTGATTATTAATTATTTTCTTCTTATTATGTATAGCTCTTTTAATATATAAGATTTCCAAGCTGTCTAATTTTAATATTTTATTTAACTTGAAGTACTTTTAATCCAATAACCACGAAGTTGGTGCTTCAAATATTAATGATATATTAATGTTTTTGTTGAATATTTTATTCTGATTTTTCAATTAATTTTTGTATGTTTTTCTTAAATTTCTTATACAACTTTCTCTTATGTAAATACTGATTACATACCTTTGACGTAACTTTTTTACACGCTGTTTTTGGGTTACTTAAAATATTGCTTTTCCTTGAAAACTACTTAGAGCATGTTTTTAATTTGGTGTTTTTAATGATTTTAATTTTAATTTAATCTTTAAACTACTTTCAGTTTTTTTTCCTCATAGTATTATTGTTTGTGAAATAATAAAATTTGTTAATTGCTAATCTTAGCATGTAATATGCCCCCATGGACAAAATAAGTTCGCACTTATAATAGATTTCTTAATTCGAAACTTTAAATTTTTAAATACATGTTTTGATAGATCTGATGAGTAAGGAATTATTCCGAGTAAAATACAAAAATGAAAGCTTAGGATAAAATATTAAGGAATAGGGTTTTTTTCCAGGTAGTAGCTTCTCTAGCATTGTTCTTGTACCGGACGCAATTGATTTATGGTAATGTGTCATTATTGGCCCTGGCAAATAATTACGTTTTCTTAATAATAAAAATAATAATTATGGATAACTTATATAGCGCCATGTTCGTAATGTAATACCTCAAGGGCGCTTTACGAAGTGATTATATAAAGATATAAATTTAATTTTAACTTTATAATTTAAGAAAAATAATGTACTCTGTCACCACATGCTAAGAATTTATTCAAATGATTTAGAGAACAAGTGGGTTTTAAGTTTCTTCCGAAACATCACTTCACTCTCACAGTTTTGGACTTCTGCTGGGAGAGCATTCCATGCCGTAGGGTCTGCGACCGCAAATGCATGTTCTCCGAATTTAGTGCGCTGTTTGCGTAGAGGTATAATAAATTTTCCTTTCGACGTAGATGTAGCTGATCTAAGCGTAAGACTAAACTTCTTAGATTTTCACGGCCGTTAAGATGCACAATAAGTTTTTCTGGGTTATTATGCCGTGTGTCGTTCGTACTCTCTACCGACGTTTCGGATCGCGTTACAGCGTCCATCATCAGGGTTGATGTTATTTGTGTATGAATATGTGTTACGTTAGGTACTTAGAATTTTTACCGTGTCGTAGTCGTTGTTGTGTGATGTTATGTATTTGGGACTTGTACCGTGTCGTAGTCGTTTAGATTAATGTGTACCATTATGTACTACAAATCAAATCACTCCTTAGACGTTACCACAAAGTTATGTCGCGTCACCTTTGCTGACAACTGTCATTCTAATCAAGCTATATTTTAAGGACTATAATTTAAAATATTCAATTTTATTGAACTTATTCAGGAGAAAAGAATGAACCCGTTTTAGCCGTGAAACCTTTTTTTATGTTTTTTTTTCACTTATTTGTTAATGTAGATTATGTTACTTTTCCTAATAAAAATAAAATATTATTTGCAGATAATTGGCGTGGAACAATATGTCATTCGGCCCCCCGAGGGGGAAGAGGGTCCCGCACTATTGGGGCCCGAGGTCCTGCAGGGCTCTGCCCTCACGGACGAACTCGTCAGGAGGGCGGGGCAACCCCTAGCCGCTGTCATCCTACAGGTAAATCATTCAATAATACTAATTATAATAGAACTTCCAACAGTTTGAAGACCAGAAGAAATGCGTATTCAACTACGCATTTCTTTCGATTGTTGCGTGGTATTATTGACAACCCTGAAATCACGCGGAGCATTAGCGTTTATGTTCCGGATATCCGGATAACTACTCCAACGTCTGTTCATAAGTACAAGAATTTCCAAATAAACAAACCAGACGCGCGATATTCAACGGATACCTCACATATCATATTTCGCTACACCAGCAAAGCAAAAACAAACAAACAAACCATCACGCCGTTTCCCCGTAAGGGTAAGCAGAGAGGATAGAACGCCTCAACACTCTATCTTTGCATACAGATCTCGCTTCCTCTACATTCATACATCTTCTCATGCACGCGCGCTGATTATTCCGACTTTTGATATATCCATCTTTAAGTATTTGTTGGATTTGGTCAAACATATTTCACAAATATCGTTTTTATCTAAACGGCACGGTTAAATTCTAGTGGATTGACATTTATTAGGTTCGTTTGTACCTGTTGAAACAGGTCATAAGCCCTGTAAATGCCTAGACTTCCGAATTCCCTTCTCAAAAATGTTTTCCCTCTCTGTTGCAACAAATTTAGATCCTAATAACTCCCTTGGGAGAAAATCCAGCCTGTGCACACATTTGAACATACTCAAAACATCTTAAAAATATATCAAAAATATTTTGAGTTTGTCCAATTTTTTGAAGACAAGGACTGGATTCGACTCCCTGGAGAGCTGTTTATATTAACATATTAAAACAGAGATGAAGAACATTTAAGAGAAGGTAATATAGAAGTCTAGGCATCTACAGGGCTTATGACCTGTCAATGCCTGGTTTATGTGGCCACTTTACACACTGTGTAACATTCACCATTCTGCCTATATTTGAACATCTATAGCCCTTCAATTCTTTCATCTGTTGATGTTTGTGAGTTCGTGTTTGTGATGTTTGTGTTTTCAGCTGTTTAACTTCTCTCTGTTGTAATATGTTAATCAAAAATATATATTTTGCGTCCGCCCTACCAGAAATCGAACCCAAAACCCAAAACCTCAAGAATGGTAGCCAAAAAAATCTCTTTAAAGACTTCCTCCTTCCATATTCATTCAAAAATAAAAAATTAATATATTTCTTAATTATTTTTCTAATATTTGTTTTTTTTTTGCAGTTCGACAGATATATCAGATCACTACAGATAGATCCGGATTCCCCACACTTTCACCTAGTCACAAATGGACAGCTGCCCTTTAGGTGAGTTTAGGTCAAACAGCACTGCAGCGTCGCTGCACGTCAGCAGCGCGACAAAATTTTGTGTGGAGTGCCGCAAGTGCGACGAATCTGTAGTGCGGTTTTTTTCAGGGTTATTATGCCGTTTGTCATTCGTAATATTTTTTTTGCACGTTGACTTTACGGGACAGTTTATTGAAATACGCTCTAAGAGATCTGTAGATCAATCACAAATAACTATCGACGTGCTAATAAGCGACGTAATATCAATTTCTCACTATGGTTGTTAATCGTATTCGCGATTACAATGGAATATCCGTGTACACCTAATATTAAATGTCGCGTCCACGTCGCGAACCCCGGGCAATTGGACCACAGTCATAACGATGTAATCACGGCAGATAACGAGAGGATGAAAGGCGAGTTTCGGGTGCCTCCAAACCAGAACCAACCAGTTAAGGGAAGCAAGCAAAATCCACTAGAAAAGGCAATGGGAAACTACTCTGTAGCTCAATCACAAAAAACTATCGACGTGCTAATAAGCGACGTGATAACAATTTCTCACCATGGTTGTTTATCGTATTCGCGATCACAATGCAACATCCGTGAATACCTAATATTAAATGTCAAAATATTTATGTTTCGCGACGTATAATCCAGCTGCGCAATCATATATTTGAATTTCACCGGTGAAAATATGCTATATTTATTTATTTATTATTTATCACGCTATTTATTGCATTTAGCCGGCGGCTGGCAAGCCAAATATCAAGAAAAGCAGCCGCCATAGTAATTGTAATTTAATTGTCACTTTTTTGTATAAGAGACTCCTTACTATTTTGCAAATGCAATATATTGTATTATTTTTAATAGTAAACGCCGAGTTTTCGCCAATGAACTGTATTTATTTGCGAGGAAAACAAAAAACAAACCGGCATGAGCGTTGTCTTAGAGATTACACACGCGTTGACTTATGACTGCGATAACCTAAGCATGCTCATTATTATTCATTAAGATCACTCAAATGCTTAGCATGTTTTTAAGCACGTCGATAGATATTTGTGATTGGGCTACAGGTCTAAGAGCCTTGGTTACTGTGTGGAAGGCAAGAGTTTACATTTTGTTTTTGCCTTGATTTGTAAAGTATCAGGCTATTAGGAAGTGGGCGGGCTCTTTAACATTCTCAGGTTTGACCAGTGGTCCCCCGAGGATGAGGCTCCTTGTATAATGTAAAGCATCACATTCACATAGAATGTGCATAGGTGTTTCCTCATCTGCACTGCAGAACCTACATCTAAAAGTTTCAGAAAGGTTCGTTCAATGTGCAATGCCCTGGGCGGGCTCTAGTGAAAACCCTAACTTGATTTCGGCTAAGCAGATTTTATTAGGTCAAAAGCAAAACTTTACGGGTACGCTTTTATGAGTTCCTCCGCTGGTACTGACAAGGTGCATACGGCGTTATCCTATATAAGTAAATACATCTTTATATATATATATATAATTCCTCTGTACGTACTCCTCCTACACGGCTTAATCGATTTACGTGGTTTTCAGAGAAATGTAAATCTTTGCGCTGCGCGTGTTCGTAGATATTAAAATCTTCGATCTATTATGTAAAAAAGAAGTTAGGAGCATAAATGTTTTATTCATAGATCTTCCAGGGTTACATTCGAGGAGAATGCATGTACAAAAAAATGGAAGGATGTTGTTTTTTTCTGTATGAAAAAGTTTGCTTTTGAATGTTTAAAAACAGCATTTATTTTTTTGCGAATCTCAACCAGTGTAAAGTGGCCACTTAAACCAGCCAATGACAGGTCATAAGCCCTGCAAATGCCTAGACTTCCGTATTCCCTTATTTAAGGTATTCTCCATCCCTGTTGTAATTTGTTAATCTTAATGAATCCCGAGGGGGTGAAATCAAGTCTTTTGTCTACGAACATTTGAAAAAACCCAAATATTGTAATGAAACAAACTGGTCCAAGAAGAAGTTTAAAAATTGAAAAATTGTTTTCAGGCTTTGCCTAGTATGTGAAATAATTCTGTCAGATGAATCTTTTGACAACAATGAAGGTTTCGGCTCTTTAACTTCACTAAAATCAACAAATGGAAGAATTGAAGAAATATGGATGTTTATACATAAGCAAAATGGTGAATGTTACACAGTGTGTAAAGTGGCCACTTAAACCAGCCAATGACAGGTCATAAGCCCTGTAAATGCCTAGACTTCCATATTCCCTTAATTAAGCTATTCTCCATCCCTGCTGTAATTTGTTAACCAGATTCTTTCCTTAAATTCCTCATAATTTCAACCCATTTATTTCATTTAACTGGATTTTTGGTAATACTAAATTAATATTTACTTTGACATTAAAAACATTTTAAATAATCGTATTCCTATATAAATGCATCCCTCTGTTGGTGAGAAGAACGAAGTTTGACATTTGCAAAAAGAATGACGTATTTGAAAAAATTAAATCTTATGTTTTGGAATTCTACCATTGACAAGTATCTCCTTAAATTCAATATTTGAATATTAACAATTTTTAGTTTTGGAATTCAATCACAAACAAGTACCTATGTACCTACTTATCAATGAAAAGTCTTTTTCCAAGCTAATAGCAGGCATGCCAACGTTTATTTATTTAATTTATTTTGTACATTGGCGGGCTTAATGTCAAATGGCAATTTCTTCCAACCAACCAATAAAATAAATGTTTTACTTTTATAATTCAAGTTACAGAACATATTCAATAGAAAAAAGACTAAAAAGCTAAAGATATATTAAAATAGAAATAAACGTAATAAATTACCTTAAATCAAAACTATTACTCAATGGGAAAAAGGAAAAAAAGAGGAAAGAGGAAAGGAGGAAAGGAGGAAAGATTAAGGAAGAGAAAGGAGATGTTTCTTCCGAAGTGATTTAAATTATTATCTCAATGTAGTCAACGTCTCAACATCTTTGATGGTGGATGGGAGATGATTCCACAGTCGAGCCGCATGGACACTATATGAGTTAGAGAAGCAAGAGGAATAGTGGATGGGTATTAAGAGAGTGCCTTGAGAATAAGAACGAAGAGGTAAACCATGAACTGATAAGCGTTGAAATTTTTCACGCAGGTATATAGGAGCGTTAGGACTACGAAGTACATCGAACAGAAGTGAGAGGGAGTGATAGTCTCTCCGCTGTCTAATTTTGAGCCATTTCAGTTGCCTACGATAACCAGAAATGTGGTCATATTTCCTAAGACCAAAAATGTACCTTATGCATGTACCTTACGTTCGGGCAGGACAACGTCTGTCGGGTCCGCTAGTATTATATATAATTTGTTGTTTCATAAAATACTAAACGAATAATATGTTATTATTTATATCACTACAGAGATGGGTAGAATTTTTTGTTTCAAGATTATGGATATTCGAGCGTTTACAGGGCTTATGACCTGTCATAGGTTGGGTTCAAGTGGCCACTTTTATGTAGAATTCTACAACATTCCCCATTCCGCTTATTAGCGAATATCCATATCGGTGGCATTTTTTTGGTTTTTGTATATATGTCATGAAACAAGGAAAGCTTTCGCTAGCGCGTTTTGGAGCGCCATCTATGTATTTGATATTGAGGTTGAGTAATATGTTTATTATTTCAGGCAAAGTCTTCATCCGCAAGCGTGCGCCTGTTCAATACCCCTCCCCGCTTACTACAGCCGATTTCATGACATGCAAAAGGACTTCCTGAGCACCTATTCGGACCCCCTACCCCAAGACGACCTCACGATCAAGGCCATCATTGATTGTATCCTTTTTAAAAATATATTTGACGTAACAGGGATCAGCATCGTCGTAAAACCTACCCTCGATGGTGCTTATTACTAGCGCCAAATGATGCGCGTCTCGGCCACCTGTCACCGTCAGGTAAGTTTTTGATCAGTCTCAACATTTAGATGCCTGTCAAGGAAAAATGAATTATTGCAGTGTAAAATCACTTTTGGAATTAATATTTCGATGGGAAGATAAAGACGTCATACCTTCTTAAATTCCTTCTAGCGATTACGAAGATAAACTATCGACGATTGTACAAGTACAATATTATACCATCTATCATGCGATCACTTGACGCCAATGAAATAAGGAAAATATGTACTAAAGGTATTATTAGAATCTCATTAATTGTTAGGTTATGATAACATTGCCACAGAGTTTATAAAGGCGGGTGGAGAAATAATTTTTGTATAACTACATAAGCTCTTTAACCTATGTTTAGAGGAGAAATACACTCCCCCTGATTGGAGGAGAGCTGTTGTTATGCCTCTATACAAGGGAAAAGGCTCTAGGGTGGACTGCGGAAACTATAAAGCTATCAGCCTTTTGAGCGCTGTTGGCAGAATACTGATTGAGAGAGTAAGAAAAGTGACTAAAGATAGAGTTTGGGATATACAAAGTGGATTTATGAATGGAAGAGGATGTATGGATCAAATATTTGCTCTGCGAAATATGACAGAAAAGTTCCTGGCTAAACATCAGAAACTTTTCTGCGCATTTGTCGATCTGCAAAAGGCATTTGATAGAGTTGACAGAGAGAAATTGTGGAAGGTTTTATCGGAGTATGGAGTAAATGGTAACCTGACAAGGGCTATTGCGTCACTGTCACTGTATAAGGACAGCACAGCATGTGTGAAGGTGAATGGGTCATTCACATCGTGGTTTAATATTCCGAAAGGAGTCAAACAGGGATGTGTAATGTCACCATGGTTGTTCAACATATACATCGATAACTGTATGAAAGAACTGAAAGATTTAAGAATGGGAGCAAAAATGAATGGTATAACTGTTAACTGTCTTCTGTATGCGGATGATGCCGTGCTTCTTGCTAGCAGCAAAGAAGACCTTCAATTCTTAGTAACAAAAGTCTACGAGGTATGCAAGAAAAGCGATTTGCTTATGAATGTTGATAAATCGAAAGTGATGGTTTTTGAAAGGGATGAAAATATAACTAAATGTGAGATCAGCGTGAACGGAGATATTCTGAATCAGGTAGAAGAATTTGTGTACCTGGGAAGTATGTTTACTAGGGACGGAAAGGCCGATAAAGATATTGAAAGGAGGGTGAGTGCGGGGAACAGGGTGAACGGTGCACTAAAATCTACTTTGGCAAACAAATGTTTATCGCAGGAGGCTAAACTAGCAGTTCACAACGGAGTTCTAGTTCCAACTCTAATGTATGGGAGCGAAGTATGGAATTGGAAAAATAATGATGAAAGTAGGTTGAATGCTGTCGAAATGCGATCCCTCAGGCGAATGTGTGGTAAAACGATGTATGATAGGTGCACAAATGTCGAGATCCGTGAAGTGTGTAAGGCTGAGACATGCATTATTGACAGAATTAAGAAAGGGGTGCTGCGTTGGTTTGGACATGTAGAGCGAATGGACAGCGGAAGAACGACTAAAAGGATCTACGAAGCAAATGTTGATGGATGCAGAAAACGAGGAAGACCGAGAAAGACATGGCACGATCAAGTCCATCAAATACTTGAAGATGGACATGTCAAAAGTAGGAATAATCGGCGTGCGTGCATAAGAAGATGTATGAATGTAGAGGAAGCGAGGTCTGTATGCCAAGATAGAGTGTTATGGCGTTCTATCCTCTCTGCCTTCCCCTACGGGGAAACGGCGTGATGGTTTGTTGTTTGTTCATTAATTGTTTTTCTAACCACAAGCAGGTATTTTTTTTAAAGTGTTGACTAATTTAATCTTACAGTAGCAGGGCCTCAATTATGATGGGAAGAAGACTTTCACCTCGACGGTATAGTACCGACCCTCCACCTTCAACTTTTGGGTAGGTACATCGCTATGAAACAAGGGGAAGCGTACGTCACGGTACACATATCTACGCTCTAAAATGACATAGCTTCAGTATGACGTCATAGTTGAAGATAAAAATGTCCCAACCGACTACAAAGATATAGTACCGACCCCCCCACCATCAAGTTTTGATGTAAGTGCATCGGTTTATACCGACGGATCTAGAACCCCTCGATACGTTTATCTACGCATTAAAAGTGTCAAAAATTTTGTTCCACCGAGCAATTTTTTTGTTTAATTATGATTGAAATAAATTTTCAAACGTTTTGAGATTGGCACATTTTTTCTTAAAAGCCGATCAAAAATATGAGGGAGAAATAAGTAAATTTAGAAGTCGAATTAAATTCCGACATAACTGTCAGTTTTATAAAACGAACGCCTAGATGTGAAAATAATGTCGCTAGGTTCCGTCCTATTAACATATAAGATTGTCTAGGCGTTAGAAAGTTACCACTGTAAAAAAAATAATTAGTTATTGTATTTTTTTCATCTGTTTTACTATCTTTCCGAGTGTATGGAGCGAGACGTTAAAGGAGCCGGCTTTGTAGTCGATCGGTAGATACATACAGACGATTGTTAAGCGTACCGTCTGGGTGATTTCCAAAAGTCGTACAAAATTCATGTTCAAGCGAGCATTTCTTTCTTGAATTGGGATTTATTGGAGTTTATAATAGCTTTGAAGTGAGCACTTTTTATTACAGAAGCCTATTTAAACTACAAATGAGAACTATTTTAAATGCTGATGACGTTGGGAACGCGGACTAATTTTTTGCGACCATTCATTGGCTTATTTCGATCATATGATGTCGATATTAAAAGTAGGTAGAACATACCGAGGTAAGATACAAATAATACAGAAGTTAAGTATACCGTCTCTTTTTTACTCTCTTCCTGAGTGTACGTATCGAGATTTTAAAGAAGCAGGCTTCTTAATTGCTCGGTAGATAAATACAGACGATCGTTAAGCATACCGTCTTGGTAATTGTCAAAAGTCATATAAAAAATCATGTTCAGAGCATATTTTGCTTGAATTGAGATTTATTGGAGTTTTTGAAAATATAAATTAGTTTTTTTTTTTATGTTAATGAAGTAAGAAACGCGGACTAAATTTTCGGGGTCATTCATTGGTTTGTTACGATCATATGATGTCGAGATGACAATAAGGTAGAACATACCGAAGTAGATACAGATAGTACAGAAGTTATGTGTATCGTCTCGATATATACAGATGAAGATAGCGTTCATAATCGCGACACAGAAATAGACGCGATCCTAAAATTACAATCAACATACTAACATTATTATATAAGGAAACATCAATTTCAGTCATTTCTTGACACGAAATTAAATGCCATTATTAAAACGAATAATTGCAATTTCAATCTCCTTTGAATTTGCTTGTTCAAGTAATACATTATTCAATTATATTCAAAAACTGACACGACAGTTGGTTATAAGGTCAACCATCTTAAGCATGATGTCTGACGGTGACATTGGCCGATGTAATTGGTATATTGAATAACTTTTTCTTTGTAATTACGGCGTAAATTAACTTTAATAAGCAATGTCATATTACTACCAGAGAACGTGAAAGATAATTAGTAATTAGTTAGTTTGCAATTGGCTGCTGCACATCAATAGGGACAAAGTTGTCAATCTTTTAAAATTTCGAGAAGAGCGAAAATTGACTAATCAGTTCATAGTTCAATCACAAGTAACTATCGACGTGCCAACAAGCGACGCGATAACAATTTCTCACCATGGTTGTGTATCGTATCCGCGATCACAACAACATCCGTGAAAACCCAATTATTAAATGTCAAAATATTTACGTTTCGCGACGTATAATCCTGCTGCGCAATCACATATTTGAATTTCCCCGGTGTAAATATGGAAAATATTCCAAAACTGCTATTTTATTTATTATTTATCATGCTATTTATTGCGTTTAGCCGGTGGTTGGCAAGCCAAATGTCAAGAAAAGCAGTCGCCATAGTGATTTTAATTTAATTGTCACTTTTTTGTGTTAGATACTCCTTACTATTTTGCAAATGCAATAATTTGGTTTTTTTATAGTAAACGCCGATTTTTCGTCAGTGAACTGTATTTATTTACGAGGAAAACAAAAAATAAACCGACACGAGCGTTGACTTAGAGATTACACACGCGTCGACTTATAACTGCGATAACTTAAGCATGTTCATTATTGTTCATTGTGATCGCTCTAATCCTTCGCATGTTTTTAAGCACGTCGATAGTTATTTGTGATTGAGCTACTGCTTTCCTTCCATTCTTTCATTTGCTTATTATGTATCTTGAAATTTTTTATTATTTATTTTTGTATTATTTAATTTAGTACTCACTGGCATTGGCATATTATTTATTACACTAACTTTTTAATATAGTAAAGAGCGAGTTTATAGAAACCATATATCAATTTTTATCATTTCAATTATGTTTTTTTTATTTTTTTCTATTGATTTAAATGAAACTATTTTTTGATTATGTATGTAACTAAATTTGTATAATTTATATTTTAACTAGCGGATCTGACAGACATAGTCCTGCCCGAACGTTGGCTTGCCTGCTATTACCTTGGAAAAAGACTTTTCATTGATAAGCCGGTACCAAGGTACTTGTTCATGATTGAATTCCAAAACTAAAAATTATGAATATTCAAATATTGAATTTTAGTAGGTACCTAGGTACTTGTTTATGGTTGAATTCCGTAACATAAAATAATTCATTTTCAAATATAGAATTGTTTTTGCAAATGTCAAACTCGGCTTTTCTCACCAACAGGGGTGCACTTTATTTATAAATGCGATTTCTAAAAAAAAATTAATGTCAGTTAATATTATTTTGATACCACCCAAAATCGAGTAAAAAGAAATAACTGGGAAAAAATTAAATGAATTAAACTTACGTTTTTTTTTTTTTTGTAAAAAGAAATATTTGCGTTCTTATGATTTACCCAAATATTTAATTTTGAGGGCCATTTTCAACGAGTTGTAAATAACTCACTATTAGAAAATGGGAATCAAGTTAGGGTAAAGTGGGATTCGAACCACAGACCTTTGGTCCGTGAGTCCGAGACACTAGCCACAGGACCACAACCCGATTCAAAGTTTGTAAACATTAAAAAACAATGTCAATTTATTGCAACAGAGGAAAAACATTATTAAGAAGGGAATATGGAAGTTTAGGCATTTACAGGGCTTATGACCTGTCTCTGGCTGGTTTAAGTGGCCACTTCACACACTGTGTAACATTCACCATTCTGCCCATGTTTAAACGTCCCGTTGACTTTTGTGAAGTAAAGGAGCTGAAACCTTTATTATGCGGGTTAGATTCATCCGGCTGAACCAAATCACCTACTAGGCAACGCCTGAAAACAATTTTCCAATTTTTTTATACTTCTTCTTTTACCGGGTAATTGAACAATGTTTGAGTATGTCGAAATGCTTGCAGACCGGCTGGATTTCCTCCCTAGGGAGGGAAAACATTATTTAGAAGGGAATATGGAAGTCTAGGCATTTACAGGGCTTATGACCTGTCATTGGCTGGTTTGAGTGGCCACTTTACAGACTGTGTAACATTCACCATTCTGCCCATGTTTAATATTATGCTGCCCTCGGTGGGGTCGTCCTCTATACTTCCAACTCTCTGGCGTTTCTTCGTAACAATAATGACTACGGAAAACGTGTTTAGCTTCGATTTATCGATTCATGATTTATTTCTAAGGTCTTTTCACTTGGGTGAACGATGATTTCACAAGGATCAGGTCTACCGGTCACTCGTCATAGTCAGCTGTCGAAACGTGGCCTTGTGTAGTCTTGGAAGCGTAGCAAACTTCACGGCTTTCAAATGTCATTATCACTATGACGTAGGCAATAAATCGATTTGTCCTACTTTCAAAAATAAACCCTTCAACAACTAAATCTCAAACACTCAAGTTTGTAAGTGAAAATTCTTGATGGAAGTTCATTGTAATTTATTATTTAAATCAAAAAACGAGTGATACTTTAATCCAAAAATTCGGAAAATAAAGTGACCAGTTTCATCGCTTTCGCGACATCTTCGAGACTGGTATCTTTATTAAGGAGTTCAATGTATTTATACAAAACAGAGGTAAGGATAGATATTTCAAAGTTATATGAAAGTAAATTAAATAAAGTTATTTTTATCTTAAGGATCATTATCAAAAAAATTTCTTCGGGTTAACTAATGAGTTTAATAAATAATGCTATTTTAATGAGTTTAAGTATTTTATTTTATTTTTAGTGCCCCATCCTTCGTGAGTGTGATTTTGTGAATTATGATTTCGGAAAAACAAAGGGTTAAAAGTCATTAGTAAAATTATATTACAATTTTTTACACAAGCAGAATAAATATATAAAAAAATGCTTTTAAGAATTAAAAAATGTAGTGAATCTACTAAGGGAGATAGGGTCATCAACATCTTACTTTGACGTTTGACGCTTTTAGACTTGCGTAGGGTTGCCAGATTTTGCTAGGGTCTTGTCGGGACGTTCTGAGACGAAGAGATGTAGTAGAAAAAATGCAGTTTTTTTTTTTAAAAGTGTTGCAATAGAGAGGAAAAACATTTTTGAGAAGGGAATATAGAAGTCTAGGCTTATGACCTGCCATTGGTTGGTTTAAGTACACAAAATGTCATTGATCAATCTGACGATGTCGTGAAAGCGATGAAGCCGGTCATTTTGTCTTACATACCAAATGGATTAATGCGTCAACCAAAAATGTCATTTGAGATTTTTTAATTTGACCATAAACTAGTTTAAAAATCGGGTAGCACCTTCCTTATTCCGGTTCTGGATTTCCTAACTATATGTTCTCGTGTCAAAGGTCTAAACTTCCTTTAAACTTTGAACGGTACAATGCTATGCACAATCGTAAGTTATGTTTCCAATGTGGAATTAATGCCGCCATTGTGTGATGCAAGCCGCGCCGCGTACAATGGGTGGCCGGCGTCAGGCGATGCGATGGTTTACTTAGATACAATTATTTTGCAATGTAAAACGAGGTTTTCTAAAGAAAATTCTATCTTATCTCATGCGGGAAAGATCGGATTTGAGTTAGAGATTTGACCTGCAGCACAATCACAAATGACTATCGACGTGCTAATTAGCGGCGTGTTTATCGTATGCGCGGTCACAATGAAACATCCGTGGAAGTTATCGATCGGGATTATTATATTTTTTTAATATTGTCATACCTCAACTTGATGCTTGGCAACACCTAATATTAAATGTCAAAATTCAAAATATTTACGTTTTGCAACGCATAATCAATCACATATTTGAATTTTACCCTTGTAAATATGGAGAATATTCCTAAACTGTAAGTATAATAATTTAGTTTAATTTTTTGGTCACAATTTATCATGCTATTTATTTGTTTTGAGTCAAATTGAGAAAGCTATTAAACTAAACAATTCTTGAAGGCGTTTGGCGTTTTGCAACGCGACCGCGATAACTTCAGCGTGTTCATAATTGTTCGTTGTGATCGCTCAAATACTTAGCACGTCGATAGTCATTTGTGATTGAGCCCCTGAAGTATCTTTGGAAAAACAATAATCCTTATTTATTTATTTATTTATTTATTTATTAACGGACATTGTCCATGTATACAATTTATAAGGTTTAAATATTACAAATAAAAGAGTAGTTTAAAACATTTAAAGAAAAAAGAAAGAAGCATTGACAAACATAAGGGACATCGAGACAAGATCTGGACTATTTATATATGTCGAAATCAAATCGGAATTACCAATATAAGAGACCAAACACAAAAACAAGTGAACTTTGACTAAATATTTAACGGCACCAGTAGCTCAATCACAAATAACTATCGACGTGCTTAAAAACATGTTAAGCATTTCGGCGATCACAATGAACAATAGTAAAAATGTTTGATTATGTCCAAATGCTTGCAGACCGGCTGGATTTCCTCCCTAGGGAGTTGTTCGTATTTAAATATATTTCAACAGAGAGGGAAAAAGCTTTTGAGAAGGGAATATGGAAGTCTAGGCATTTACAGGGCTTATGACCTGTCATCGGCTGGTTTAAGTGGCCACTTTACACACTGTGTAACATTCACCATTCTGCCCATGTTTGAACATCCACATATCCTCAACTCTTCCATCTGTTGACTTTTGTGAAGTAAAAGAGCTGAAACCTTTATCACGTGGGTGAGAAAATAGATTTAAATACGAACAACTCCCTAGGGAGGAAATCCAGCCGGTCTGCAAGCATTTGGACATAATCAAACATTGTTGAATTACTACCTGGTAAAAGAAGAAGTATACAAATTGGAAAAATTGTTTCCAGGCGTTGCCTAGTAGGTGATTTGGTTCACCTGGATGAATCTCACCCACGTGATAAAGGTTTCAGCTCTTTTACTTCACAAAAGTCAACAGATGGAAGAGTTGAGGAAATGTGGATGTTCAAACATGGGCAGAATGGTGAATGTTACACAGTGTGTAAAGTGGCCACTTAAACCAGCCGATGACAGGTCATAAGCCCTGTAAATGCCTAGACTTCCATATTCCCTTCTCAAAAGCTTTTTCCCTCTCTGTTGAAATAGATTTAAATAGTAAAAATACTTAAGTTATCGCAGTCATAAGTCAACGCGTGTGTAATCTCTAAGTCAACGCTCGTGTCGGTTTGTTTTTTGTTTCCCTCGTAAATAAATGCAGTTCACTGGAGAAAAATCGGCGTTTACTATAAAAATAAGACAATATATTGCATTTGTCAAATAGTAAGGAGTATCTAACACAAAAAGTGAAAATTAAATTACAATTACCATAACGACTGCTCTTTTTGACATTTGGCTTAGCGACTGTCGGCTAAATGCAATAAATAGCGTGATAAATAATAAATAAAAATAGTAGTTTTGGAATATTTTCCATATTTACACCGGTGAAATTAAATATGTGATTGCGCAGCAGGATTATACGTCGCAAAACGTAATTTTTTTGACATTTAATATTAGAATATTAGGTGTTCACGGATGTTCCACTGTGATCGCGAATACGATAAACAACCACGGTGAAAAAATGTTATTATGTCGCTTATTAGCACATCGATAGTTATTTGTGATCGAGCTACAGGGCTGGTATTCTTAACGGAATCGCGCGCGAAGAGATCGCTCTGTTTGCGTGTATTTAGTACGTAAATACGCGTTAAAAATGCGTTTTCTATGCGCGCTTTTGCGTTCAGAATACCACCCCAGGATCAAGATCTAGAGGAATACTATTTTTTTTTTATTTGGTCTTAAAATAGTACAAACATTATAATATAAGAATGTCCTAATATTAACTAATATCAAACTATAATATCTGGCTGATTTATATAGCGCCATTTTTGTGAAAAATCACACTGAACAATTGTATATTTAAACTTGCATTCTAACTAAGCTAAAGTGACATATTATATTTTCTGATTTAAAATTGAGGGTATGATAAACTAAAGAAGTGAGATTTTAGTTGGGATCTGAACTGACTGGGACTGTCGATGATTCGTAAGTTTGAAGGCAATTGGTTCCATGCAGAGGGGCCGGCAACGGCAAAAGCACGATCTCCGAATCTAGTGTCTAAAAATAGGTTAAATAGGCTTCTGTAATAGAAACTGCCCCCTTCAAAGCGATTATAAACTCCAATAAATCCCAATTCAAGCAAAAAATGCTCGCTTGAAAATGATTTTTAAATGACTTTTGACAATTACTATGACGGTATGCTTAACGATCATCTGTATTTATCTACTGAGCATTTACGAGTCCGACTCTCGATAGGTTATCCGAGAAAGATGTAAAAAATACCGAAGCAAGAAATACGATTACTAAATTATTTTTTTTACAGTGGCAACTTTCTAACGCCTAGATACTCTTTTATGTTAATAGGGCAAAATCTAGCGACATTATTTTTGCATCTTGTCTCTCGTTTTTAAAACTGACAGTCGTGTCAGAATTTTATTCGACTTCAAAATTTACTTTCTCTCTCATATTTTTGATAGGCTTTTAAGAAAAAAGCGCCAACCTCAAAACGATTAAAATTTTTATAAAATCATAATTAAAGGAAAAATTTATCGGTGAAACAAAATTTTTAACACTTTTAATGAGCAGATAAACGTATCGAGGGGTTCTAGACCCGTCGGTTGAAACCGATGTACTTACATCAAAACTTGACGGTGGGGGTATCGGTAGTATATCTAGACTTTTATCTTCAACTATGACGTCACACTGAAGATATGTCATTTAAGTGCGTTGATATGTGTACCGTGACGTACGCTTCCCCTTGTTTTGTATCGATGTACCTACTCAAAACTTGAAGGTGGGGGGTCGGTAGTGTATCTTCGTAATCGCTAGAGAGAATTTATCTTAACTATACAGTCAGAAGAAGGTATGACGTCATTTTCTTCCCATCATAATGGAGGCCCAGATCTTGTCTTCATTTTTCCAATGCGATAAAGATGAGTAATACACATATGCAGAGACAAAACTCAAGGTGAGGAAAGTACATTCTAATCTCATGTGCATAGAATAACCCGGAGGTGAAGACAATAGAATGTACCTACCTCACCTTAAGGTTTGTCTCTGCACACGGGTATAAGGTCTTAAACCTGTTGAACCTTTTTACTTTTCCCGAAAAGTTCCCCATTTGTGTTGTAATACCTATTCATATGTAAATTGTAATGACATTCACCGATTTGCTTCAAAATAAATTTCTCTTAAATTATTTCACACGAATGCGTTTTCTTCTTCTTGCGGCGCCTTGTCAGGTGCCCCGACGACGGTGTTCACTACGGCGAAAGAATCTCGGCCTTGCGCAACTCCTATATTCCGCGGCCAGAAAATCTGCTCATTGGATGCACTTGCCATAGTGATTCCTGTAGATCAATCACAAATAACTATCGACGTGCTAATAAACGACGTGAAAACAAATTCTCGCCATGTTTGTTTATCGTATTCGGGATCACAATGGAACATCCGTGAACACCTAATATGAAATGTCTAAATATTTACGTTTCGCGACGTATAATCCTGCTGGGCAATCACATATTTTAATTTTACCGGTGTAATTAAAGGGTGTTCTTTAAACCCTGTCACATCCGAAACCATGATGATCAGTATGATCAAGAAGACATATGGCACATTTAAATAAATTATTAGAACGAATAAAATTTTTAAAAAAATGGTTGCTTACTTCTGCAGGAGTGAAACGAGAAGTGGGAGGGGAGAGTCTGACACACCGTTATCCACGCGGCCGCGCTCCCCTCGCTTCTCCCCCGCAGAAGTAAGCAACCATTTGATATTTTTAACATTTTATTTTTACAAATTTTCTTCGTTCTAAATATTTTTTTAAATATGCTAATATGTTTTCTTGCCCATACTGATCATCGTGGTTTCGGATGTGACAGGGGTTAAATAACACCCTGTATAGAAAATATTCCAAAACTGCTATTTTCATTTATTTATTAATTACAACATTTGAGTTTGTCCAAATGTTTGTAGACAAAAGACTGGATTTCACCCCCTCGGGAGTCATTAGATTAACAAATTACAACAGGGATGGAGAATAACTGGCCACTTAAACCAGCCAAAGACAGGTCAGCCCTGTAAATTCCTAGACTTCCATATTCCTTCATTTAAGCTGTTCTCCATCCCTGTTGTAATTTGTTAATATTTATTAATTATTTATCATGCTATTCATTGGTTTAACCGGCGGTTGGCAAGCCAAATGTCAAGAAAAGCAGTCGGCATAGTAATTTTTATTTATTTTTTACTTTTTTGTATTAGATTCTCTTTACTATTTTGCAAATGCAATAATTTGTATTTATTTCGACCCTAGCGGCAGTTCGAACCCCGAATGCGTTTTGAAATATATATATTATTTTCAATTTTATTACACTAGAGTGTAAAATCCTGGTCTACAAACGTTCGGACCTCACAATATTGTTTTTGTGATGTATATTAATTTATCGGTGCTCTGCGTTTGTAAAATGGCGAATTATTTTAATGTTACCCGAACATTATAAAACCATGACCCGAATTCAATTAAATAAATTTGAAAAAAATGGTTACTGGATTAAGGTAGAGAAAAATCGGAAAACTTAATCAAAAACATTCAAAATAATAAATGGTTATTTAAATATTGAATACCTCTATAAAAAGATAACTAGTAGGTATTCATGTTATTGTTTATTTTTGCATAAGAATGTCTGCCTCAAAAGAGGTTTACCTAGTTAGGCAGACTAGACATGATCCAGAGAAATCTATTACCTAAGTATGTACGTAGTAGATAAACAAATTGTAATTTTTTGATATTTAACCATAATAATTATTATTTACGTGAATTAATTGCAAGCATTAATGCTTTTATTTAGATTTTTTAAAATTAATTTCTTGATGTGTTTGTACGCTATTGACATCCGTAGAAATGTCAGAAAAAACGACATCTATCGGCAAAATTATGCACTGATACAGTAAACTGTTTTACCGACCTTATAGTTTTATGTTTTATCCACAGGCTCGCTAGTCGTCGAGTAAATTTATTTTATTGTGTTGAAATGTTTTTAATTTTTATTAAAGTTAACAAATTCGACCTAATACCAACAAATATTTTTATTTTAATGTTTTTATGCGAACCATTTGCGTGGTTTTTTAACTAGATGTCAAAAATAAACTGTGAATCGAATTAGGGTTGTACCTACTCGAATCATTCGGTTATTCAAATCATCAATCCTTAGGTCGATTTTATATTAGATAAATATTTTAAACACCAATAATCAAATATTTAAATTCAATTTCAATTTATTTATTTAATACGTTTATGTACATTGCAAAAATATATTAATGGCACATAACACGAAAAAAAATTGCGGTACAATTTAAATGTGATAAAGTGGTAAAATAAGTGTAAAAGAAAGCTTTCAGGTTCAGTGGTGAAATACAGCGTCTATTGCCAAATAATAAAAAAATACATGCAATACAAAATAAAAACAAAAAAGTATTTGACAATGAATTGAATTGCATGAAAATAATCATTGAAGTATAGAAATTGAAAAAAATAAATTTTCAGGCGTTGCCTAGTATGTAGGTGAAATAATCGAATGAGATGAATCTCACCCGCATAAATAAAGGTTTCAGCTCTTTAACTTCACAAACATCAACAGATGAAAGAATTGAAGGAATATAGATGTTCAAATATGGTAAGGGCAGAATGGTGAATGTTACAGTGTGTAAAGTGGCCACTTAAACCACCCAATGGCAGGTCACAAGCCCTGTTCTTCATATCTGTTGTAATACTTAACTGTTTTAATTTTACTTGTCGGCTTCGTGGTGTAATGGTCAGCGCGTCTGCCTACCATGCAAAGGTCTTGGGTTCGATTTGCGACATGGTTGATAAGAAATATTCATTTAAAAAAGGGTGTTTTCACTCATAATATTTCCATAGTCCCCCCTGGACTGGTACCTGAAGCGTAAATCTGATCACCTTACCTTCATGTAACGTGGCTACTTAAACCAGCCAATGAGATGTATAGATGCCTAGACTTCTATAGTACCTTCTCTAAAATGTTCCTCATCTCTGTTGTAATATGTTAGCTTTACCATTTAGTTTTACTTTTGATGCTTATTTTCAATTTAAATTTGGAAAAAAACGGACACAATTTGTGTTGTTGACACCGAATACAACTACACATTTATTAGATTAAATTCCTTTGTTTAATAGCGACGAATTCGACAAATTTGTTATTTAATTATCTAATTACCAACGTAAAGATGGCGCCTATGTATTGCTTAATAATTAAGTAATGTAATTGTGTCTCTTTGCCAATGGCTACACTCATAGAAATAGTGAACGATATCCGATAATACTATTTCCCTAAAGGCTACAGCTGACATGTTGTTTACGGAATTGTTACTAAATTTCGACAGGTAAGAACACTAATTAAGCGCATCGAGGGATAGTAATTTGTTTCAAAACTATTGACGCATGTCATATTTAGCTGCATATTAATTACGCATTTCGTAAAACGCTTCTTTTGAACATTTAATTATAATTATACCCAAATTATACTTTGTTTTCTGAAATAATACTATGCTGAGTTTTGAGCTCTGGCGTATAATAAATAGACACGGCACTCCAACGACGTATAATGAAATAAATAAATAAACCTTTATAGTACACATATTTCATGTTGGTTTACGTTTTACAAACCTAACATAGAAAAGTCAATTATTTATTTTTAAACTTGTGAACAACTTCATGAATTGCTCTGTACTTACTAGTTTTTTTTAATATCTTGTTCCCAACTGGACAAAACTCCAAATTATAATACATTCAATATCCCGATTATTATTCTAATGGATAACTTATATAGCGCCATTTTTATAATATAATAACTCAAGGGCGCTTTACAAAGTATTTATATAAGGAAATAAATTTAATTACAACTTTAAAACAATTAACTTTGTTATGCTACGGTTTTATTCAAATGATTTAGAGAACAAGTGGGTTTTAAGTTTTTACCGAAACATCACTTTACTCTTACAGTTTCGCATTTCTGCTGGGAGAGCATTTCATGCCGTAGGGCCTGCGACCGCAAATGCGCGTTCACCGTACTTAGTGCGCTGTTTGCGTAGAGGTATTTTTTCTCGCCGTAGACGTAGCTGATCTAAGCGGAAGACGCCTGTCAGCTAGTTCATCTAGAATGCATAGTTCCCTTAGATATTCCGGAGCAGAGTTGTGCAGTGATTTATACATAAGCCATTAGAATTTGTATTTCACCCTCTGTGGAAAACTTGGCCAGTGTTATTCCCGAAGTAGTGGAGTGATATGACTGAACTTAGGGATTATGAAAATAAGTCTCGCTGTAGCATTTAATACAGACTGTAGGCGAGTCATTTTGTTCATTGGTAGACCTGCGTAGTTACTATTACAATAATCGACTCTATAGTCCTTAAAATATAGCTTAATTAGAATGACATTTGTCAGAAAAAGTGACGAAATAACTTTGTAGGAACGTCTAAGGAGTAAGGAGTCTGTATTGACACACGAAAAATCATTTGTATCTGGCGTGTTAATTTTTTTTAATACAATGCTTAAACACATAAATCAACATAAATATATAAAATCAGCTTTAAAACTAAAAAAAAAAACTAAAATAAACTTAATTATTAACGACGCTCTTACAAGGTTACACCATTTTGCAAAAACGTTAGAGATGGGACAAATTGATCTATGTAAATTGATCGAATAAAAAAATCATTCAATTGATGTTGTTCATGAAAAAAGTATAAATGTCTTATTTTTTCGTGAATAATTGTGTTAAACACACGGCTTGTTTTTGCGTTTTTGTATCAATTTTTGGAAACTTTCTAGTTTCATGATTGCATGAAATAACTGATAAAACCGATCTGATCAGTGATCGGTAATTTCCCATCACTAATGTCATTAGTTTGACAGCTGTCATTCTAATCAAGCTATATTTTAAGGACTATAGACACTACAAACGCATTTATTAATTGACGGGCGGCATGAACCGGCAAATTTTTAAGTATGTATTTACTTTTTCTCAGCTAGAAGCATGAACGTATCGTTCTACTAATTTGAGCGTTAAGAGAAATGTCAGAATTAAGTAAAGCTCTGGTTTCCTAGAAAAACGGTGCCGATATCTTAACGGCCGTATGAACGGTGATGCGGTGAACGGCCGCCGAAACGGTGACTAGAGAGTGGTTTCCTAGGAAAACGTTGTCATATCTGGCGGCCACGACAGCTTATCTGTCAAAAATATGCCCTAGAATGCGATCTGTCATATTTGTCATTATTTATGAATAGTTTGTCACAGTTTTATTTAATTTTAAACAATTTCGAAGGCACGCGACCTTCTCGTGCACGAAAATTGTATCAAAAAAGAGTTAACTCTTTTTATGATTGTTAAGACAATGAATTCAAGGAGAAAAACGATTTTCGAAGTAAAATATGAGGCGCATAATTACTCTAGTAAAAATCGATTTAGAAGGACACAAACGAGATGAGAAAATACCAGTAAAACTCCAGGGCCTAGCTGCTATTCGGTCTTGGGGTAGACTCACAGTAATTTAACGGTGGGTAAAGCGGTACTCCCTACATCGGGTAGTGCCGTATCCTGAATTGTGATATATAAATTGTATATCGCCCTTGAGGTGATTTTCACAAAAATGGCGCTATATAAATTATCCAACTATATATATATATATATCGAGGATTCCAAACAACAGAAGTAAACTCAAGATGGCTACGAACGTATGCATTTTATAGAATTTTGAGAGATGCGGTTGTTTTGAATGGTTGAGGTATGTTTATATATTATTAATACGAAATATTGGAAAATGATTACCTTAATTCTGGTGGTATATTTACGTATGTACGACTTTGTTCTAGGTGTCACATAAAGGATTAAATAGACACGTTACTAGGGCGAAGAATACAGTTCTGTGCAATGACGTAAAATAAAGTTATTTTTGTGAAATAGAACCAGAATCCAGGACGTGTGTTTTCGACTCGCCGACTACTCTCAGGTGAAAATCCTGGAAAAGGAAATCGGGTTGAGAAGTCCGCATCGTAGTGCTGTAGTTGGCGTTTTCGCCTACCGTTTTTGAGTTCCCGGGTTCGATTTCTGACCCGATCAACGTAATATATTTATGCTTAGTTTGTTTGTACGCATGATTTTGGCTGTTTTTTCCTTGACTCGATATTTTGCCAGATCTAGGAATACCAGCGTACGAAGGGAATGATTTCTACATGAAAGAAGCAAAAGACATGGCCAACGTGTTGCAGAGAATGATTTCTGACGGTAAGTCATTTTAGTATTATTTCAATTGGTGTAAAAAGTTTTTTAAATTTTTTAGACATCAAAGTGAAAGGGGTCTAAAAAATTACATTTTGGATCACATTGAACGTAAAAATTATTAAAAAGATATTCCATACTACTTTTGTCCCTCAACCGAGGTTTGAAGTTTATAACTGTCTGAACATTTCGTTAATTATCAATTTTGATAAAATTATTTTTGTTTGTAAAGATATAATTTAATCACATTACAAATTCGAACACGTTTTAAAACCATCGAAATGCAAAAAGTTTACATGCCGCGGAACTAAATGAAATAAAGGTTTCAGTTCTTTAACTTCACAAACATCAACAGATGGAAGAATTGAAGGAATATAGATGTTTAAATATAGGCAGAATGGTGAATGTTACACAGTGTGTAAAGTGGCCACTTAAATCAGCCATTGACAGGTGATAAGCCCTGTAGATGCCTAGACTTCTATATTACCTTCTCTTAAATGTTCTTCATCTCTGTTGTAATATGTAAATGAATTATTTATTTAAAAAGGGTGTTTTCACACAAGAATGTTTTATAGTCCCTGGGCTGGTACCTGAAGCGTAAGACTAATCATCTTAGCTTCATGTAACAAAAATATCAAGATACGCTGCGATTGGCGTACCAATGCAGTGCTCTATGCACCATTAGGTGCGGAAAGGGAATGATGAAGATTACAATGGAATATCGTTTTATGGGCTATATTGAAAGGTTGTTTGGTTATTGATCACAGGAACATTATTTTTTGAAGCTTTCCTAATGTGTCATATTTCCATATTATTTACTTTTAACCCTTTATTAAGTATGCATCTGTAAGATTTTGACTCCTGTATCTTAATTAAAGTCATGATTCAAATTGATTGATTTGAGAATTTGGAGAAATTGTTTTAAAATGATTTCTAATTCATTTTTTTTCATAGGTTTCCAATTTGGACTTCCAGAAACGGTTGACATGATTTTGGAGCCAGGAATATGGTGAGTGAACTGTTTTTTTAATATAAAAAAATATATGTTCCCCCAACATACGACACACTGAGATGGCGAGAGTGATGGTAAGACCGGAGAAGAACATGCAAGAAAGACTTGTTATGACAACGTTAGTGAAATCCTCAAATGAATTGATCAATGTTAAAAATGAAAAAATATTTTTTATGTAAGATTATTTAAAAATACATAAATTTTAGTCCTCATTCAAAATCAAACAAAAAGAACTAATCTAACAAATAACTTAACGTAGAAAATCGTTACAGCTATTTTAGTTCCATGTTAAAAGAAGACTAGTCCATTGACAAGTTCCATTTTAACATGGAATTACAATAAAGCATTTTGTTATAGTAGGGCCAATTTAATAGGTCACATTTGACACTTCATCAAAATTCAACAACATAACCTTGTAAAGGCGGTAGTAAAATATTATTTATTTTTTCAACCTTAGATCTGCACAATTGCTTAACTTTTTTCAATTACGATTACATATTTATTGTAATAATGACAAAAGAAGGTAATTTTATGATTTACTTTCACTAATAAACCATTCTAAACATAATAAACTTTTTCTGTTCTAAACGTCGTTACAATGTTGCATCAGTGAACCCTTTTTCTTTTTAAACACTAGGGATGTTACACAGAAAAATCGAATTGATTGATTTGGTGTTTATTTTGTAGAACTCCATATTTAAACTTATAATTAGAAATCAAACACTGATTTGAGTCTACTGAACAGTATTCAGTGTTCAGTAGACTCAAATCAGTGTTTGATTTCTAATTATAAGAAAAATCGAATGTTGATAGTTTTGTTAAATTATGTACATATCTTATTTTGTTCCTTAAATTTAAGATAGAAAATAATAATGGGACAGGGATTCGACTTATGATTTTGAAAATAAAATTACAGTACCCATAAGTACTTTTCATAGCAACTGAATTCAATTGACATATATTATGTTTGAAGTCCGAATCGATTCATTCACTTTAATCGATGTTTTTAAGCAGGTTACCTCACTATGAAGCTAAAACCGACAAATGTCAAATGTGACCTATTAAATTGGCCCTACTATAAGTGTCAGTAGTGGCAGAGTGTCCTGGCAACACGACAGCTGCCAGTTTAGTAGTCTTACTTTAAAAACCCAACGTGACATGCTGCAGGATATTTAAGCCATTTCAACATGGATAAAGCGGAGAATCCGACGAGAAAGCTGAAACAGACCGTCGAATGTGATCACGATGTTGACGAGATGGTAGAAAATAAATGAGAACTATAAATCATTCTAGAATATTTGTCATTATTTTTATATTGAATTCATTTGCGATTCACTGCAATCTATCGAATCTTATGAATCACTCAGCAATCATACTAATGATCAACCCTTCAAAATGTTATCTACACCAAATTAACCTAATAATTACGATTCAATTGGTAATGCCACTTTTGAGATAGAAGAGGTAACAAAATATTTGCTTAACATTAACTCAAACAAGGAAAGATGAAATGATGAGATTGCTCCTTTTTTTGCGCCCTCACTGTCATTACCCTTGTACTAGAAGTGGTAAATAAAATGGTAATTGCTGTTTTAAAACAGTTAGCCTTCCGAAACATTTAAAACAGTTTTACAAAAAAAATTGAATCGTTTAAAAAAAACGAAAACTATATCACCTTTCAGCTTTCATATATCAACTTTAAAATATCTAAATTTTGTAAACGGGGTCTAGAATTCCATTCGTCTATGCGCTTAGTAGCTGCAAGGCGTGTTGTAATCTTACTCCTTTTTATTATTCAAATTATTTTTTTTTTAATACACTAAATTTATTTGTCAATTTTTAAAATGTGTAAATGGGGGCTAAATTTCTAACTGTCTATGCGCTCTGCAGCTGCACGACGTCCTGTAATCTAGCTCCTATCTGTTATAATTTTTGATTGATCTTAATTGAAAACGAGGAACTAGAATCCCAACCGTCCATGCGCTCTGTAGCTGCAAGATGTGCTGGGATATTTATTAATTGTACAGCGCCCTTGAGGTGATTTTCACAAAAATGGCGCTGTATAAATTATCCAACTATATATACACCAAGCGCAGAAGTAAATACAAAAATACATTTTGCTTACCGCGCTTCGCCCTAATTTAAAATCTTTATCCATAATACCCACTATTCGTATTGTTATCTCCCAAGGAAGAAGAACATACACATTTACACATGAAATCTCCCCGGCTCATCTTCCCTCCGCCCTCACCCGCGCAGTCCCATGAACGTGTGCATCCTTTTTCTGTTTCTTAAAATATTCGAAATTTTAAACAGCACGAAGTCGTTAGTCGTTACCGTTAACAAACAACACCAAAAACTGAAGGTGTTTCCACAACGGAGAAGCATATAAAACTGAAACAGTATCATTCAATAGAATCTGTTCAAAAAAAGTTCTTAAAGTACCTTTTGTATAAGTTCCAAATTTCTTACCACGTTCAAATTCAAATTACGAGCAACTTCTAACTCTTTTTCATTTTAATTCTCTGATAAAACGCCGCGTTGTTTTCGATATAAAATTTCTGTATAAAATATTAAACTACAAAGTAGATACTAACCTTCTAAATAAAATACAAATAAATGCGGGATTGAGAACACTCAGACATCGGGAAATATTTAAACTGACTTTGTTTTCAAATAATGCTACATACCACACACCTATGGCCCGCATGTGTCGGGAATATAATATATACTGCCGAAACAATAAAATTGACATTTTTCATGATCAACACTCAGCTTTTGCGAATAATCTCTTAGGAATAAATCTTATTCAATAAGTACACACGTACAACTTATTTTTTATTGCATTGTATCCTGTATAAACAAAAATATTAAAAAATATGTATTACAACTTAACGTATAAATCTATTTTGTGTAATTCTGTAATTGAAGATATATATGCATGTTAAATTATTTCGACGAATGCTTTAACTTGTATGTTTTCTAGTATGTATCTTTGTTGAATTACCTAATAAAATAAAATAAAATAAATAAAATAACCATGGCGGCCTCCGTGGTGTAGTGGTCAAGACGTTTGACTCACGCGCGGAAGGTTCCGGGTTCGACTCCCGGTGAGAACACAAAAAATAAAATGTGAATTTCTCAGGCCTGGGTGTTCTGTGATATAATTCACCACTGTAATTGGGCATCTTGGCCTGTTGTGGTGCAAAAAATAATAAAAATAAATAACCAGTTGTAACCTTTGACATCAAAAAGAAAAACGGTAAAACTTTACCATTTTAAATAAACTGTGAGCTTCTTCACCATTTAAAAACAACTACGTTCCAAAAAAACTGTTTGAAAATATGAAAATATAACTAGTGTAATATTTTTTACGTTTTTGCGCCATTCATCCCAACTCCATACAATATAGCCGGAATTTCCATACAGTAATAAGCGAACAATTTCTTTTAAACAACGACTCTGCCATTTGTATAAAAGGAATGCCTAATTTAATGTGTGGCTCAATTTTAGTGTACGCTAGCATAAACAATGTAAGTATTTTTACTGTGCCGTGTAAAATGTATGCGTGCATCAAATAATTAGCGCTGACAATTTCTTTTATATATTAATATTTTAAACTTATAATTAGAAATCAAACACTGATTTGAGTCTACTGAACACTTTATTTTATTTTTACAAATATAAACTTCGTGACAATTGTTTCGCCTTATTAGGGCATTTTCAAACGAATGTGAAGATTATTTGGATTGAATGTCCTTATATAGTTATATAATTCAAGGTACTTAAGTAGAAAATAAAAATAATCTTATAAACTATAGCATGTACATTAATAATAATTGAGGGAAAAACCAATGGTTAAGGGTGAGGCTAAGTGTTTAATAGGTAATGGGGAATTTAGGTATTTATATTTTATTAATATTTTAACGTGGGTAATTTATTGGCGTATTAATATTTTAACATGGGTAATTTATTACAAATGTTAAATCAATAATTTAGTGCATATAATACGCATATAATCCAAATCGAAACATAATTATAGGTTTAAATTAAATGACATTTTGCGAATTTAAGAATCTCTATTTAGTCATGTTATTTTACTAAGTTTATCCCGATTCAATCGGTTATAGAAGTTTTTATCGATTTCATTGCGATTTTCTATTTAAGGATGATTTCCAACAAATAGTCTCTAGAATGTATGATGTATGTCTGGAGAGCGAATTGGCGAGGAACGAATGTAAGTCAAAAGTGATGGTATTTGAAAGGGATAGTGAGGTTACTGACTGCATAATAAATGTAAACAACGATTGTATCGAACAAGTAGAAGAATTTGTGCATCTGGAAAGCATGTTTTCAAGAGATGAAAGAGTTGAAAAAGATGTTGAAAGGAGAGCGAATGCGGGCAACAAAATAAACGGAGCACTAAGCACAGTAACTGCTAACAAAAATATGTCAATTGAAGCTTAACAGGCAGTGCACAAAGGAGTTTTAGTCCCAACACTTATTTTTGGAAGTGAAACATGGAACTGGCAGAGGAAGGATGAAAGCCGAGTGAACGCGGTTGAAATGCGATCTCTTAGACGAATGTGTGGGAAATCAATGTATGACAGGGTTACGAACGATGAAATCAGGCCAGAGTGTAAATCTGAGTCAAGTATAATGGATAAGATTAAGAAAGGGTCTCTGAGATCGTTTGGTCACGTAGAACGAATGGACGACGAAAGAATGGTAAAACAAGTATATATGGCAAATATACGGTAACGTGAGACGTGGACGACCAAGGAAGACGTGGCATGATCAAATAAACCAAAATCTTAGGTCTGGTCATGTCAAAAGCAGACAGAACCGAAGGGCATGTATGACAAGATGTATAAATGTGGTAGGAGCTAGGAATGTATGCCGGGATAGACGTATGTGGCGGTCCATTCTCTCTGCCTACCTCTACGGGGAAATGGCGTGATGGTAGTAGTAGTAATTGCGATTTACTTGTTCGAAACGTTTTTTGCGTTTTTCTCGAAAGTGGATTTTTGTGGCGGTTTGGGGATCGCTCGGCAGTACGAATATTTCATTACCTACACGTATTGAAACGTTCATCGAAAAAATCCTCGTGTTGACCCTGCGAAGGTCCCATAGAATATCAAGCTTCCGTTTGTGGGGGATCATCAGGCAGACATTTAGCGGGTCACAGGGCAAATCAAGATAATAAACAAAACGTTGAGTTCACAATAAGCAACGAACGTTCCGTGATGTTGAACACAGATAACATTATTTTGAAAATGAAACGGGAGCTCAAAATTACGCGTTGCGTAGATAAGGCTTTGAAATAAAAAATGCGGAGTTCCTTTTGTTGATATTTTTACGCGTTGCTTCTTTTAAACTGAAAAAATTAACAAATATTTTTTTCCCACATAGTTTTTCTGACATTCTCTGGCAGATAACTCTCGTAGCTGGTATGCCAAACGCTCTCGTGGCCGTATTATCTCGTGTATTTACGTACAAAATACACGAAAAGAACTGTTTCCTCGTGCCACGAGAGTAGTTCAGAATAGCACCCCGTGCCTCGATTATGAACGCTATCTTCATCTGTATATATCGAGACGGTATACTAAACTTCTGTACTATCTGTATCTTACATCGGTATGTTCTACCTACTTGTCATATCCACATCATATGAATGAAACAAGCCAATAAATGACCGCTAACAATTAGTCCGCGTTACTAACGTCAGTCATTACCATTTAAAATAGTTCTCATTTATATTTTAAATAGGATTCTGTGGTAGAAAGTGCCCACTTCAAAGCGATCATAAACTCCAATAAATCCCAATCCAAGCAAAAAAGCTCGCCTGAACAAGACTTGTGACATATGCTTAACGATCGTCTGTATTTATCTACCGAGCGACTACAAAGCCGGCTCCTTTAAAGTCTCGGTACGTACACTCCGGAAGAAAGTAAAACAAACGGAAAACACATAAAAACTTATTTATTTTTTACATTGGTAACCTTTTATGGCTAGATGCTCTTGTATGTTAATAGGGCAGCATCTAGCTAGTCTAGCCACTGCATCTAGCCACTCGTTTCCGAAACTGACAGTTATGTCAGAATTTAAATTCGACTTCAAAAATTTACTTATTTCACTTTCATTTTTTTAATAGGCTTTTAAGAAAAGTAAGAAAAGTGCCAACCTCAAAACGCTTAAAAATTTAAATAAATCATAATTAAAGGAAAAATTGCTCGGTGGAACAAAATTTTTGACACTGTTAATGCGTAGATAAACGTATCGAGGGGTTCTAGACCCGTCGATACAAACCGATGTACTCACATCAAAACTCGATGGTGGGGGGATCGGTAGCGTATCTTAGTAATCGGTCGAGAGAATTTTATCTTCAACTATGACGTCATACTGAAGCTATGTCACTTGAGTGCGTAGATATGTGTACCGAGACGTACGCTTCCCCTTGTAATATATCGATGAACTTACCCAGAACTTGAAGGTGGGGGGTCAGTAGTGTATCTTTGTAATCGCTCGGGAGAATTTATCTTCAACTTTACCGCCATGGTGAAAATGTTTCAAGTCTCGATTGGATGCCCCCCCCAATCGTTTCTCTTATTTTGCTAATAAATAAATAAGCACATCGTTGCAAAGAAAATATAAATAATGAATTTATTGCCGACTCAAACATATTTTATTAATTTATTGTTATAGCAGACCGTCAATGTTTGGCGTATAAATTCTTCAAATGTCACTTCGTCTTTTATTTTCAATGTCACATTTCTTTTCCATTATACATTTAAATATTTACGTAGCTCTATTTGCGTAGCAAAAATAATCATAACATAATTTATTTATTTACTTAAAGGCAGTTTATTACACTTTATTTGAGACATATGTCCCAACTCCATGTGACTAAAAGTCCTGTGTTGAGATGGGACGAGCAATTAGTTGACATAGACACATGAGTATATCATCACAAATATTTTATTTGATCAGAAACACAACAATATATGGCACAACAATATGGTAAACAGTAAACTCAAACATTCGGAAAAGTTTCCCACTCAAATCCCTCCCACTAAGGAAAATCCAGTCCTCAACTCCTCTCTTGAAATAGTTTTTGTCCTTGAGAGCTTAATACGCTCTTCCAAAATATTGGACACTCTCGGTGCGATAAAGAAGAGATGTCTCTGAACAAAAGTCGTTCGGGTTTTGGGTATGACATAATTCGTGTTCCGGGAAAACCTCGTACGAACATTCATCCACAAACCAAATTTTTAATACTTTTAATTAGCTTAGAACAAAAACGATTATTTTTTTCTGTTTTCAATGCCCGTCGCTCCATTTTGCTTACGCATATAATATTAAAAATTGCAAAAGATTTTAACGTGTTTTGAAAAATAACGTTTTGATACGGACCATCAATTTTATTTATCATAACAAGCGCCTTGGCGCAGTTGGTAAGACAGTTCACTATGTTCGATTCCCGCCGATTTCTTCTTTTTCAATGACGTTTAGGATGGCACGATCAGGTTAACGAAGTTAGTCGTAAACTTTATAGCAGCCTGAAATCAAGATAAAGACGTCATACCTTCACCTTGATGGTAAAGTTGAAGAAAAATTATCTTTAATATTTACGCAGATAAACTAACGACCCCCCACCTTCAAGTTTTGGGTAGGTACATCGATTTGAAACAAGGGGAAGCGTACGTTACGGTACACATATCTACGCACTAAAATGACATAGCTTCAGTATGACGTCATAGTTGAAGATAAAATTCTCCCGACCGATTACTAAGATACGCTATCGATCCGCCCCTATCAAGTTCTGATGTAAGTGCATCGGTTTACAACGACGAGTCTATAACCCCTCGATATGTTTATCTACGCATTAAAAGTGATAAAATTTTTGTTCCACCTAACTTTTTTTTTTAATTACGGTTTACTTAATTTTTTTACCGTTTTCAGGTTGGCACTTTTTTTCTTAAAAGCCTATAAAAATATGAGAGACATATAAGTAAATTTTGAATTCGAATTAAATTCTGACAAAACTGTCAGTTTCGGAAACGAGTGGTTAGATGTAAAAAATAATATCGCTAGATTCTGCACTATTAACATATAAGAGTATCAAGGCGAAAGAATGTTGCCAAAAAAATAATGTTATCATATTTTTTTATCTGTTTTACTATCTTCCTGAGTGTATGGAGCCGGCTTTGTAATCGCTCGGTAGATACAGACGATCTTTAAGCACACCAACTTGGTAATTGTCAAAAGTCGGATAAAAGTCATGTTCAAGCGAGCATTTTTTGCTTGAATTGGGAATAATGGGAGTTTATAATCGCATTGAAGTGAGCACTTTTTATCACAGAAGCCTATTTAAAATATAAATGAGAACTATTTAAAATGTTGATCACGTTAAGGAACGCGGACTAATTTGTTGCGGCCATTCATTGGTTTGTTTCGATCATATGATGTCGATATAGCAAGTAGGTAGAACATACCGCGGTAGATACAGATAGTACAGAAGTTAAGTATTCCGTCTCGATATATATAGATGAAGATAGGGTTCATAATTGAAGCCCTGGGCTGGTATTCTGAATAAATCCAAAATCCTACTTCAAAACCGAAACGAAAAGCGAACCAGACTAACCATAGATAAAGCAAGTCAATTACAGAACTTTAAATAATGAATTTCAAATTGATTATTTTTGACAGCCCACCTTACCGCCTACTCAGTTTTAAATAATGTTTCTCATTGTTGAAATATTGTTATTGATATACTACCGGTTTCGAGACGTGCCCGTCTCTTCGTCAGGACAACATGCAAAACCCACTATACACCTTTCATATAATCACCCTCAACCTATTAAACTCAAGCTCCTCCTTTCTTCCTCTCCCTTTTTTTCAACTATTTCTCAAACAACATTAAATATTTTCATTATCTAATCGGTGCATGTTTGTCCTAATCAGTGCATGTGCTCAATACAATGCATGTCGTGATGGTTTTATATTTTTGTGAAACAACGATGAAGGTGTATAGTGGGGTTTGCATGTTGGTTTAATTGGTGTCCCGACGAAGAGACGGGTACGTCACGAAACCGGTAGACAAAGAAAAGTCGGTAAGCGGTTATACACAAATATTAAATAACATTTATTACCCTATTTTACTTCTCACCTCTCTGGCTATCCCTATGCAAAAAATATGTCAATCGGTCGCTCTATTGAGACGTGAAGGAAACACAAATCAACAAACACACTTTCGCATTTATAATATTCGTATGAATATAATATTCTTCTTCTTCTTCTGCAGCCTTATTCTCTCCACTGCTGGATGGCGGCCTCTTCCAAACGTCTCCATTCCTTCCTATCACCCGCTTTCATCATCCACGTTTTACCGGCAATAGAGGCAATATCGTCGACCCATCTTTTCTGTGGCCTTCCAACACTTCTTTTGTTTGCCCACGGTCTCCACTTTATTATTCTGGGTGTCCACACGCCATCATTTTTTCTCGCCAAGTGCTCTACCCACTGCCATTTCAATTTCGCTGCACGATCCCTGATATCCACGACTCCGGTTCG
The DNA here is from genome assembly GCF_059751315.1 of Micrasema longulum. Taxonomy (NCBI): domain Eukaryota; kingdom Metazoa; phylum Arthropoda; class Insecta; order Trichoptera; family Brachycentridae; genus Micrasema; species Micrasema longulum. Next base: position 44,773 of record NW_028278838.1, read on the forward strand.
GCGCCTTATTTCTTCATTTCTTATTCTGTCTCTTAGACATACACCGAGCATCTGTCTTTCCATGGATCGTTGCGTGCATTTTAATTTCTGGCTACTGACATGGTTTCTAGTCCATATGTTGTCACCGGCAATATGCACGATTAATATACTTACTATTAATAGACTTGTTATTTTATTCGATTAAAAAAATGAACATAGTACCTGATATTTATTAATAGAAATGTTCCTAGTCATTTTGAAAGTTTTTTCGCTAGGTAGGCACTAAAATAATTCATTGTTTAACATAATATTTTGGTTGCAATATTATTTAGCCTTAATAGCCTTTGTTGAAAAAAAACGCAAATCGACTGAAATCGGTGTAATAATGGTGATTTCAACGATTTTGAAACGGAATTTATTTTTTGCTGATTGCTGGATTTTAAAAATATGTAATATTCGAATATTATTTATAAACTGAATATATTTATGTCAGTATTATTTCTAGTTTCTATTGATAGAATTGTAACAAAACCATTCATATTACCCACCTACATTATTATTCGTCTAAAACACATCATCATCATCGTCATTCCTTTCCGCACCTTATGGGGCATAGGGCACTGCATTGGTACACCTATCGCAGTGTATCTTGACCATTTTTGTTACATAAAGGTAAGGTGATCAGTCTTACGCTTCTGGTACCCAGTCTAGGGACTATGAAATATTCTAGTGTAAAAACGCCCTCTCAAAACACCAAAAACACAAAAACACATGTGAATAGCGGTCACAGGGTGAAAAATATTATTATTAACTATCAAATGTCATTATTATGAAATCAAATTATTCACTGCAATCATAGAATTAAGACTATAATTCTATGATTGCAATGTTGCATTGTTTCTGGACTGGGTCCTAAAGGGTAAGATTGATCGCCTTACCTTCATCTAACAGATAATCGAAATACGCCGCATTTGGTTCATCAATGATGTGCACATAGAATTAAGAATAGTCCAGAAACCGCATAGAGCATAAAACAGAAGGCGACTAAACTACTCATAAATGAGTAGGTTTACGTTTTGACCCATTTGTCTCTTTGTAGACGTCGCTCAGTACGCAACTCCCGATTTTAATTCAACTATGCCGTGTTGTGTCCCTTTAAGGTGTAGAAATACTGCTAGGATCTTAAAGAAACATGATGGGATCACATTTCATGTGTAATTAGCAAATGAATGTGTATGTAGAAAATACATTACTTAAAAGTTGTTTTTATTTTCCATCTGTCAGATTGTCGAAGAAAACAAAATAGACATTTTGTCAGTGTTGCCAAGGTAGTAAATTGTTTTACCCTACTTTGATCATCTTATGAGAGAACTAATGAAAATTGGACCTCGGATTAAATAACTCTGTGGTGGACATTTGACAAACATTATCTTTAAAACATGAAATATCATTTAACATGATAAAAAAAAATCCGTTTTATGTAAAATAAAATCAGTTTTATATTTTAAGGTTAAAGTTGATTAATTCAATTCCTCTTATTAAATGACCTTTTACTAATCTACTCTGTTGTGTCAATCAATGTTTCCGAGTGCACAGTAAAATTTTAGAAAAATTAACAAATTGTTTTTTTTTACCTTACATTTGTGGTGTGATTATATTTTTCCCATCTAGCAACATTACGCGGCGACATCACGAATGCGCGCGGTGAAAGTGGGGCATAGTGGGGGTATTTTTGGACACAGTTGTATTCAAATATGATTCAAATCATACTTGAATACAATTCAAACATGATTCTGGACTATTCTTAATTCTATGGGTGTGCACTCTGCACAACTGGGTTTGGAAAAGGAAATGACTTTGATTACGAATGCCGCAATAGTCGATTATTAGTCAATCGAATTATTATTAGAATTTTGCCTTCGAATACATTCCTAAAATGTTAAAAGTAATAACATCTTTTCGTTTTTGTTGGATCACATTACTGAACGAAGTTATTTTAATGCATACACGTTGCTGAAAGTATTTTAATAAAAATGATAATAATATGCCATGTTTTGCATAAACGACAATAATTATTATTTTCATATTCGTCTGTCAAAAATAGTTAACAATTTGACCGCTGCAGTTCGTTGGCGCTAGTGTTGTTTTGTCGCAATAATACTTCTCAGTTTTCGACTTGTCAGAAAGTATAAGCGTTTGCCGCGGTAGCCTGCGTCGCATTTCATAACTGCATTATCAACACTTATTGTTTATAAAATAATTGTGAACGTCCATAAAACGAGTTTCTTTAACTCCGCTTTAGTGCTATTTCCATATCGCGAGCGATAAGTGACATTAAATAAGTTTTAGTGCGCAGATCTGGCATTGCAAGTTGCCAGTGGTCAGCGAGGAATTTAAAACCAAACGTATTTTGAACCTTTTAGTCGAAAGCGATCGCGTGTTTAATTTGCTTTTTTAAATCAAGATTTTGTAACAATTCGTTACAAGCGAGTGTTTCTTTCGCTTGACTAATTCCAGTGCAAACTTGATGCAAAATAAATCCAGGTAAGTGGTTTATTAACACAACTTTATTAGGATTCGACGTTCAATATTTTGATGGCACGCTTTGAGATTGTTGCAAACGTATTCCTGACAGTACTTGTATAATAACTTATGAACTCTGAGCCTAAGTTCATGTAAACAATTACGATTATCAATCTTTAAACTTACATATAGTGAGAGTTGTCTCGAAGAAAAGTAAATATAATAATTTGAATTGGATATAATAAAAAAAACCTGTTGAATAATATATTTTATATTTAAATGTTTTAATCCATAGAATCATAATAAACCAGAAGACGCGCAGAATCAAGTTATCACACGTCGCACTGTGTCCAAAAATTGCCAAATGTCCCCCCCTCCCCCTGCACGACATCCCACCTGCGCGCATGCGTGAAGTGGCCGCGTAATGTTGCCAAACCGCGAACAATATAATATCATAACTTCTACTACCATCACGCCATTTCCCCGTAGGGGTAAGCAGGGAGAATGGACCGCCACACACGTCTATCCTGCCATACATTCCTAGCTTCTTCAACGTTCATACATCTTGTCATACATGCCCTTCGGTTCTGTCTACTTTTGACATGACCAGACTTAAGATTTTGGTTTATCTGATCATGCCACGTCTTGCTTGGTCGTCCTCGTCTCGCGTTACCGTTCATTTTCGCCATATATACATTTTTTACCATTCTTTCATTGTCCATTCGTTCCACATGACCAAACCAGATAATTAATCGTTCTTAATTAAACTTGACTCAGATTTACACTCATAACACAATTATATAATATATGTTATACCACAAAAAAATATTTTACTGACGGGACAAAAAAAATGAACAGGTACTGTACGGCATACTAAAAAAATAATTAAATAATCATTTAGTAATAAAGTAAAATTAATTCATTCCCATTCCGCACCTAATGGTGCATAGGGCACTGAATTGGTACACCTATTGCAGCGTATCTTGATCATTTTTTGATACATGAAGGTAAGGCGATGAGTCTTACGCTTCATTACCAGTCCAGGGGGGACTATGAAAATATTCTGTGTGAAAACACCCTTTTTTAAATTAATATTTCTAATCGACCATGTCGCAAATCGAACCCAAGACCTCTACATGGTAGGCAGACGCGCTGACCATTACACCACGAGGCCGACAAGTAAAATTAAAACAGTTTCGAGAATCAATATAGACGTCTAGGCATCTACAGTCATTGGCTGGTTTAAGTGGCCACTTTACACACTGTGTAACATTCGCCATTCTGCCCTTAGCATATTTGAACATCTGTACTCCTTCAATTCTTTCATATGTTGATGTTTGTGAAGTTAAAATGCTGAAAACTTTATTTATCATGGCCGCTCAAAATTGTTAACATGCGGCGTCACCTATATTTAAGTATGTATAATATATAAACATAACGTTTTTAATTTTTTACATTTGACTGGATTTTTCATCTGTTATATCCAAAGTTCGTTACCAACTCTCCTACCGTGAACAAATCTCTCAAACTTCTCGGTTTTATCAATAGAATGACGACGGACTTCAAAAGTATTAATACCATCAAAACTCTTTATTGCTCACTCTAGTCCTTAAAATATAGCTTGATTAGAATGACAGCTATCAAACTAATTCCATTAGTGATGGGAAATTACTGATCACTATATGATTTATTGTTTCAGCATTTACTTTGTGGAAAATCATTTTGAATTCATTTAAAATAAAACACTTTGTAAATTTACCACACAAGAGTTTAATACATTAAAACACGACTAGTTTCGGGTAATCAGTATTACCCATCCTCAGGTGTAAATATAAACTAAACGAGTCATGCGTTAAACATATTCTTGGCACATTTTGTTGTCCTGTCAGAAATTGTATTATATTTAAGTTGTGTACGTAATTTTTTAAATTTATTTTTTTAAAAGTTTTATTCATTTTAACAAATAAGTAACATACAAAATTGTATTTTTGTTCCCGCAAAGCCGAAGCTTGTCTGCGGCTTACATTACATTAAAAAATATATATAAGTAAGTACATAGTTTAATAATAATTAAAGAATATCATATATTTATACACTTAAGTTTCACTTGCTATTAAATAATTTTTTGACTATTTTTTTAAATGAAATTAGGTTTTTTTCTTCACGATTTTTAGTTGGTATTAAATTGAACAGTTTTGGTACTACACTACCCATTGTTCTGTCACCATAGTAGTTTTTCTGTCGTGGTACCATCACCTGCTGTGCCGATACTTGTCATGATCTGGTGGTTTATTTTGGATTTAAATTTGCAATCGAGGAAATGATCTTTCACTATCTTATACTGACACTGTTTGTTAATTGGCAAAACGTTAACAAAATCAAATAATATTTTAGTGTTGTCTTTTGCCTCATTCTTTATTTTTACAGGTACGATATTTTTTAAAATTTGTACCTGTAAGTTCAAGACTCTATCCGTATAAGATTTAAAACTTAGTCCCCATATTCTTAATCCATATTGAATAATTGGGTCAACTAGCCCCAAGTAAACTAGTCTCAGCACTGGGTATGGTATGTATGGTTTTAAATGGTACATGTTAAGTAGGCAAACTCTTAGCTTATTACAAACTGTTTTTATCTGTTCTTCCCAATTGAAAGTGGAATCTATAATAATACCTAAATACTTATATATTGATACGTGATCTATTTTTGTGCATTTGCAGTCTTGTAGATTGATATGCAAGCATCCGTGAGTGTGTGCTGTGCGTTGGTGTAAATTTATGTGCCGTGAGTTGGTGCTGTGCTAGGTTTATGTTTTTGTAATAACAATGTAATTATACTGATATAGCACTGTGTGCACAAAAAACTAAAATAAAATAAAAGAGTAAAATTGGAACAATACTTAAATACTTGAATTCTCAAAACAGGGATTTGAGAGTATACCTACGATCATAGAATTAAGAACAGTCCAGAAACCGCATACGCACATCAAACAGAACGTGACTCAACTACTCATAAATTAGTAGGTTTACGTTTTGACCCATTAGTTTCTTTGTAGACGTTGCTCAGTACGCAACTCCTGATTCGAATTCAACTATGCCGTGTTGTGTCCTTTTAAAGTGTAGATACACTGCTACGATCTTAAAGAAACAGGATGGTATCACATTTTATGTGCAATTAGCAAACGAATGTTTAAGTAGCCAATGCATTACTTTAAAATTGAATTATTTTTCCGCCTGCCAGATTGTCGAAGAAACAAAATGGAAATTTCGTTAGTGTTGCCAAGGTAGTAAATTTTTAACCCTTCTTTGCGTGGTAGTCATTTGACCGACATTATCTTTAAAACATCAAATATTCTAACAAATCAAATATAAAAATATCATTACAACATTTGAGTTTGTCCAAATTTTCGTAGACAAAAGACTGGATTTCACCCCCTCGGGGGTCATTAAGATTAACAAATTACAACAGGGATGGAGAATACCTTAAATAAGGCAATATGGAAGTCAAGGCATTAACAGGGCTTATGACCTGTCATTTGTTTTCAGGCGTTGCCTAGTATGTGAAATAATTCAGTCAGATGAATCTCTTCACAACAATAAAGGTTTCAGCTCTTTAACTTCACTAAAATCAACAAATGGAAGAATTGAAGAAATATGGATGTTCAAACATAGGTAAAATGGTGAATGTTACACAGTGTGTAAAGTGGCCACTTAAACCGGCCAATGACAGGTCATAAGCCCTGTAAATGCCTTGATTTCCATATTCCCTTATTTAAGGTATTCTCCATCCCTGTTGTAATTTGTTAATAAAAATATCAGTTTTATGTAAAATAAAATTTGTTTTATATTTTAAGCTCAAAGTTCATTAATTCAATTACTCTTATTTAATGACCCTAGACTCATCTACTCTGTTGTGTAAATCAATGTTTCTGAGTGCACAATACAAATTTACAAACTGTTTTTTTTTTACCTTACATTTGTGGTATGATTATACTTTTTCCCATCTAGCAACATTACGCGGCGACTTCACGAATGCGCGCGGCGAAAGTGTGTCCAAGTGGGGGAATTATTGGACACAGTCCGATGTATTCAAATATGATTCTACGCTCCTTCTGGAGCTCAATCACAGATGGCTATCGACATGCTAAAAAACGTGCTAAGTATTTGAGCGATCACCACGAACAATCATGAACACGCTGAAGTTAAAGCGGTCGCGTTGCAAAACGCCATAGATAAGTTCCTGTGCGAGATTCAACCAATCCTCTTGAACTGACCGAAGTTGAATTTCGTTTTGCAACGCGACCGCTTTAACTTCAGCCTGTTCATGATTGTTCGTGGTGATCGCTCAAATACTTAGCACGTTTTTTAGCATGTCGATAGTTATCTGTGATTGAGCTCCTGGTCTATACTTAATTCTATGCTCACGATATAATCTTTTGAAAACATACGTATGACCATATATTTGACTGCGATTTCATTTTCAGGCTGCAATGTAATAAAATATGTTGTTTGTTACCTTTAAGTTGGAGATTGTGTTATCGGTACGTTTTATAGCTGTTGTGAGGCCGTCAGTATTTTATTCGCTAAATTATGTATATTGTTTTGCAACCATTCTTAACACGCCCGTTCCCGTGATGTAACTGGCGCGGCGATATCTCTGCAACTACTACGAATATTACCACGTTTTGTTGTAATCTTCGAGTCAACCGTAACATGGAATCATTCTTTCTTTTTTCCGGAGTACCGCAGGGGTCAAACCTTGGTCCACTCCTCTTTACCGTCTTTATTTATTTATTTATTTTATTTGGGAAATCAACAGTTCTACATACATATTTATAGTAAACAAACATATATAGTTTATAAACTCAGAACTAATAACAGATTTCCTCATATTATACAAAGTTAGTAAAGAAAATATATTACATATCAAATAAATACATATAATTTGTACATATAAATTTTTTATTTTCATGTACTCGTAAATATTTTTCAATAATCAAAGATTTTAAAAATATTTATTTTAAGAACATTAAGTTACTGTAAATTGGGCGGGATTAGGTTAGGTTAGGTGTTATCGGTGCGTTTTATAGCTGTTGTAAGGCCGTTAGTATTTTATTCGCTAAATTATGTATATTGTTTAGCAACCATTCTTAACACGCCCGTTCCCGTGATGTAACTGGCGCGGTGATATCTCTGCAACTACTACGAATATTACCACGTTTTGTTGTAATCTTCGAGTCAACCGTAACACGGAATCATTCTTTCTTTTTTCCGGAGTACCGCAGGGGTCAAACCTTGGTCCACTCCTCTTTACCGTCTTTATTTATTTATTTTATTTGGGAAATCAACAGTTCTGCATACATATTTATAGTAAAACATTTAAGTTTGTAAGTGAAAATTCTTGATGGAAGTTCATTGTAATTTATTATATAAATAAAACACGAGTGATACTTTAATCCACAAACTTGAAATATCCATTGACCGGTTTCATCGCTTTCGCGACATCTTCGAGACTGGTATCTTTATTAAAGAGTTAAATGTATTTATACAAAACAGAGGTAAGGATAGATAATTCAAAGTTATATGTAAGTAAATTAAATAAAGTTATTTTTATCTTAAGGATCATTATCAAAAAATTTTCTTTGGGTGAACTAATGAGTTGATATAATGCTATTTTAATGAGTTTAAGTTTTTCGCATTCCATGCCATAGGGCCTGCGGCCGCAAATGCGCGTTCACTAAATTTAGTGCGCTGTTTGCGTAGAGGTAAACATTTTTTTTTGCACCACAACAGGCCAGGAGGCCTAATTACAGTGGTGAATTACATCACAGAGCACCTAGGCTTGAGAAAAATCACATTTTTTGTGTTCTCACCGGGAATCGAACCCGGAACCTTCCGTGCGTGAGTCAAGCGTCTTGACCACTACACCACGGACGCCGCCAATATAATAACTTTTCCTCTCGCTGTAGACGCAGCTGATCTAAGCGTGAAACGCCTGTCAGCTAGTTCATCTGGAATGCATAGTTCCCTTAGATATTTCGGAGCAGAGTTGTGCAGTGACTTATACATAAGCCAACAGAGTTTGTATTCGACCCTCTGTGGAAAACGTAGCCAGTGTAGTTCCCGAAGTAGTGGAGTGATATGACTGAACTTAGAGATTCCGAAAATAAGTCTCGCTGCGGCATTCAATACAGAATGTAGGCGAGTCATTTTGTACATATAAGGGCGGGCATATTGCCTTAAGTCAATTTCTTCCAACCTACCCAAACCGTTCAGTTTGAGAAAATTATAAATACATGGACATATTGAATCTTACAATTTAAAACAAAAATTGAAAACAAAGATTTACAAAATAAAAATATATGTAAAAAAAAAAAATAACACTATACTATGAAGAGAGGAATGGAGATGGGAAGGAAAGAAGAAGGATAAAGGAACAATTTAAACATTTAGATAGTGACATTTTCATCTTGAGTTAAATGTAAATAAAGAAGGGGCATCTCTAACATTAATGGGTAGATTATTCCACATTAGAAAGAGGACGCAAGAAAATTAGAGCGATTACAGGGTATTAGAAGGGTTCTCTCATATACGTGATTTAATTCTCTTCATAGGGCACTGCATTGGTACACCAATCGCACCCTGATCATTTTTGTTATGTAAAGGCAAGATGATCAGTCTCGCGCTTCGGGAACCAGTCTAGGGACTATGAAATATTCTAGTGTAAAAACACCCTTTTTAAAACTTTATCAACCATGTTGGAAATAGAACCCGAGACCTCTTGCATGGTGGACAAATGACAGGTTATTAGCTCTGTAAATGCCTAGACTTCCATATTCCCTTCGCAAAAATGTTTTCCCTCTGTTGCGACCAATACATTTCGAATGAATTAATAAAGAACGCGTCCGACGCCAATGTGGCGATTTTAATCTGCGTTCGCAAAGTCTGCGTTGCCGATGTTATTGTTCGCAGTTTGTAAACCGACACTTTATCGAGAATTGTGCGTTGTTGGTATCGAGTGACGACTGCAATTCAATGCATTCTTGGGCTCAACCTGTACCGCCGACCAGCGCTATACCAACTTCTCGGCAGCGGAGGTACAGCCAAGTCGTAATAGAAACATCGAATTACCCCTCAGAGTAATAATGCGTAACCTAGAGAGGAGCCCAGACGTAGGAAAACCATTCTATGAATTTTTGGTATTGAGTAAGCTACAGTTCGCAGCAAAACAATGGGCCGTACTCAGGTCGAGAATTGCCAAATGGATATTAATTTGCATCGTAAATACTTATACATATGTACCTGTGTATTTATCGCAAAACTCCCAAAAAAGAACTGTTTAGCAAACTAGTTGTAAACATTTATGTTTTCTGTCCCCTGTTGAAATAATTATTTGATCTTATCTCCAAAATATGTAAAGAATAGTATCAAAGCTGTAAACAATTCACCAGTCTTGAAGATGCCTACTTAAGCGAAAGCGCTTGTTGGTCAAAATAATAAAAAGTAAAACTTAACCAAGAAGTTTCATTGATAAGTTTATTTATAATTTTATCGTAATCATTAATAATGAACATGCTTATGTTATCGCAGTCAAAAGTCAACGCGTGTGTAATCTCTAAGTCAACGCTCGTGTCGGTTTGTTTTTTGTTGTCCTCGTTGATAAATACAATTCATTGGCCAAAAATCGGCGTTACTAAAAAAAATAATACAATATATTGCATTTGCAAAATAGTAAGGAGCATCTAATACAAAAAAGTGATTTTTTAAATATATTTTTTAAAATTTAATTTTCATTGATAAACCCTTACGGGTTACATACATTTAACAAAATATTTTCACTTTTAAAATTCACATTCTACTGTTAATAATAATATTTTTAACATCTTTTGTAAAGGTTGTCTGAGTCTTTTGTTTAGTTTTGTCTGGTAGTTTATCGTATAATTTCAGTCCGTGGTTTATTAATCTCGATTGTCCTTTTCTCGTTTTAAAAGATTGTATATGATATTTTTCTGATATTCTCGTATTGTGTTCATGTTTACTACAGTTTTTTTTAAAGTTTTAATTCTTCGTCTACAATTACATCAGTGGCTAATTTATGAATACATTTTAAAGATTCTAGTTAAAAGAGTTCAGTTACATTTAATTGTTTAGTTTGTTCAAAAAGTTCTTTAGTTGCTGTTAGATAGGGTAGGTCATATACTAACTTTAATATTTTATTTTGCTGTCTTTGTAGTCTGTTTATGTCATTTTGATTTCCTGTTCCCTATAGTAGTTGCATATAACATATTTTAGTTTTTACATAGGCTTCATACATGATTTTTTTTTCCTTTATTGGAACAATTTTTTTTCCTTTATTAAATTACAATTACTATGGCGACTGCTTTTCTTGACATTTGGTTCGCCAACCGCCGGCTAAATGCAATGAATAGCGTGATAAATAATAAATAATAAAAAAAATGCAGTTTTGGAATATTTTCTATATTTACACCGGTGAAATCCAAATATATGATTGCGCAGCAGGATTATACGTCGCGAAACGTAAATATTTTGACATTTAATATTAGGTGTTCGCGGATGTTCCATTGCGATCGCGAACACGATAAACAACCATGGTGAGAAATTATCACGTCTAACGGTCTTTGTGATTGAGCTACAGAAGGCATTTTCATTACATGGCCAAGCCAACCGTATCGCCTCCGCTTGATGACAGTTGTCACCGGAGTTTGCTGCGTCCGTTCTCTTATTACTTCATTCCGCACAAATTCAAATCGCAGACACCTAACTCGGAATTTTGCCGTGTTGTGCCCTAGTAAGGTTCCACGATTCGCACCCGTAGAGAAGAATAGGTGGTATGCAGGCGTTGCATAGGCGGCATTTGGTTTTCACTGAATAAATACCCGATCTGCAGACAGCCTTCATACTGTTGAATGTAGCGCCTGCTACTCCTAACCGCAGTCCCAGTTATTTTTGAAAGCTGCCATTTGCGACATCTTAGACATAGTAAACTTTAAAAAATATCTCAATTTGTTGCTACAGAGAGGGAAAACATTCTGAGAATTGAATATGGAAGTCTAGGCATTTACAAGGCTTATGACCTGTCATTGCCTGGTATAATTGGCCACTTTACACACTGTTTCCTCACCCACATGATAAAGGTTTCAGCTCTTTTACTTCACAAGAGTCATCAGATGGAAGAGTTGATGAAATGTGGATGTTTAAACATGGGCAGAATGGTGAACAGTCCATAGGGCACTGTTTAATGTTTAAAGACGCCGTACTGTCACGAAACATGAGATTATTTATTAATAAGCTACTTAGCAGACGGCAACGGGCTCAAAATAAAACATGAATAAAAAAAATATAGTTTAAAAAAAAAATTTAATATTTAATATTTTTTACCTTAAAAACAAACTACCAAATTACATATATGATATATGTTTGGATAATTTACATAGCGCCATTTTTTGTGAAAATCACCTTAAGGGTGCTGTACAATAAATAAATATCCCAGCACGTCCTGCAGCTACAGAGCGCATGGATGGTTGGGATTCTAGTTCCTCGTCTCCAATAGGAGCTAGATTACAGCACGTCTTGCAGCTACAGAGCGCATGGACTGTAAGAAATGTAGCCCCTATTTACATTTTTTCAAATATTTTATTTGACAGTGAAGTTAAGAGTTTAATTGTTATTAAAAAAAACGAAATAAAAAAACAAATTTATAAAAATAGAAGTTAGATTACAACAAGTCTTGCAGCTACATAACGCATGGACGGTTGAAATTCTAGACCCCATTTAGTAAATTTAGATATTTGATAGTTGATAACATTTACATAATATGATTTACTCGTATATAATATGAAAGCTCACATCACAGAAAGTCTTGCAGCTACAAAGCGCATCGACGAGTGGAGTTTCAGCAACATAAGAATTATTTGAAAAAGTTTACAATAAATAAATAAAAAAAACGCAATAATAATAAATCGAGCAAAGAACTAGTAAGTATGGCAATTAAGTGAACATGTAACAGCACAAAAACTAAACCTGTATACTACTGAGCGATTTGGTCGACTTCGGTATTTTTACAACTCTAAACTTTAGGGACGATTTAAACTATAGTCCCTAAAATTTAGCTTGATTAAAATGACAGCTGTCAAACTCATGTCAATAGTGATGGAAAATTACTGATGTACCGATCAAATCGATTTTATCAGTTTTTTTATACAAACATTAAACTCTGTTTCGGAAAATTGATATAAAAACTCAAAAATAAACCTATTATAGTGTGTTGAATACAATTATTCACAAAAAATAAGACATTTTACTTTTTTAGACGGATTGATTCAAATTACAAATTACATAGATTGATTGATTCCAAACTTTCAAAATTTTCCTTCCTTTAAAAAACATGCTCTATCCTGGATTCAAACTAAAGATATGAACTCTTTTTTTTCTATGATTTATTTTGTTACCCTTTAATAATAAGGAATATTTTTGTGTTTTTTTAAAAAATATTTTTTATTTCCTTTTTTAATTACTATAAAAAAATACCATATTATCTTTTACAGAATATTTTATTTTTTCTTTCTTATGTTATACAAAAATATTATAACTGTCCATTATTTACCATAGGAGCGAAAATTAATTAACATTTATTGTATACCAACGAGCAGGCATGCCTTTGTGGGATTTTTTTGTTTACTATTTTTCTATTAATATGTGTTTCATTGATCTGTAATTATGCTTTATTCTTTTAATACTCTGTATTATTATTATGTTTATTTTAAAAAAACAAAAAAATTAAATACATAAAAAAAAATATCAATATGTCCATCTCTAACGTTTTTGCAAAATGATGCAACCTTGTAAGAACGTCGTTAATAATTAGTTTTATTTTAGTTTTTTTTAGTTTTAAAGCTGATTATATATAATTTTTGTAGATTTATATGTCAAGCAATGTATTAAAAAAATAGATCGGGTTGTGGTCCCGTGGCTAGTGTCTCGGACTCATGGACCAAAGGTCCGTGGTTCGAATCCCACTCTACCCCAACTTGTTTCGATTTTCTAATAGTGAGTTATTTACAACTCGTTGAAAATGGCCCTCAAAATTAAATATTTGGGTAAATCATAAGAACGCAAATATTTATTTCTTAAAAAGAAAAAAAAACATACCAAATACGAATGATTTTTCGTGTGTCAATATAAATAACTCCTTTGACGTCACTACAAAGTTATGTCGTCACTTTTTCTAACAACTGTCATTCTAATCATGTTACATTTTAAGGACTATAGATTTTTTTTATTAAAAAAAAAAAAAAAAATATTTGCGTTCTTATGATTTACCCAAATATTTAATTTTTCAGGGCCATTTTCAACAAGTTGTAAATAACTCAGTATTAGAAAATAGGAATCAAGTTGTGGTAGAGTGGGATTCGAACAACAGACCTTTGGTCCGTGAGTCCGAGACACTAGCCACAGGACCACAACCCGATTCAACTTACTATTTTTTTTTGTGAAATCGATTTTTCAACTCAAATGCGATTTATCAGGACATATAAGCTAATCAGGTTTTACAAGAAGATAGTGAGATACCCCCTCAGACTGTTAGATATCCCCGCTAAATTTGTTAGTCTTTAACCACTCGTGAGCTGATAACTCATCAAACGCATAGATTTCAAAACATTTCTAAAATGCCCTTTAATAAGCTGATTAGAATCGAAGCACGGCATAGGGGACCAAGTTTGTAACAACGTCACGATAAACACTAAATTTAAATGTTTATCTTATGTAATGTAAAGCCATCCCGGGTCATGGTCTCAAGATAATAGTATCATATTAAGTACACATGACTTTTGTTTGTTAAGTCGATAGAGATGAGCCAAACCGATCAAATAGAAATTATCGAATAACTCCATCGATTTAAGTTCGCCGGTTTCCCTTCGGATACTTATGTTTCAATTCGGATTGTGACTTAGATCGATTTTATTTTCACCAATGGTTGAGTATGTCCAAATGCTTGCAAACTGGCTGGATCCCCCCCCCAGGGAGTTATTTATATTTAAATTTATTGCAACAGAGAGGGAAAACATTATTGAGAAGGGAATATGGAAGTCTAAACTGCAAAATTCCAGTTTTTAAGTTATCGACCTAATATCATTCACCGATGTTCGAGCGATGGCGGGATACATTATTTTATTTTATTTTATTTATTTATTTAGTTGTATGTAACATAGTCTAATATATATTTACAATACAATATTTACATCTATACTTATTCTAACATTATTTATCACTATTATACACTTAGTATCCTAATTTATAATATTAACTGTTTCATACGTACATTTTCATTAATTATATTCACTATTTACACTATTTACTACCTAATATTTTTTACATATATACTTTTTACATTTAATTTTAAATATATTTACATTAATTTAATTTTTTATGCTTTCTGGCATTTCTTCAAATAGTTGTATTCCCTTGTACATGCGGCAGTTCTGGGACATTGCTTTTGATTTGTTTTCCAGTCTTATATTTTTAGATCCTCTTGTTGCATAGTTTCTATGAAAGAACTCATTATTTTTTAGTTTATTTTGAAAATATCTCGGAACTATTCCTTTAATAATTTTGTTTATTTCATTGGCCACATTGAATTTGATTCTTTGATCAATTGTCATGATATCTAGAAGTTGGATCATTTTCTTAACATTTGTTCGTCTCCCACATCTTAATATTATCCTCATCGCTTTGTTTTGTATTATTTGGAGTCTTTTTAGATCTCCTTCATTACTTAAATATAAAATACTGGAGCAATAATCAATGTGGGGAACGATAATACTTTTAAATATCAGCAGAGAGGTTTTAATGTCTAATTTATTCCTTATCCTTCCTAACAGAGATACCTTCTTTGCGATTTTCTTACTCGTATAATCTGCATTTCTTGAAAAAGATAATTTAGAGTCAATCCAAACTCCTAGATATTTTATGCTTATGGCGAGACCACCATAAGTGCTGCAAATATAGAAATTTGTTTTATGTTTATATGGTATAATTGGCTCTGCACTATGTAGCCATTTTACTGGAATATTTTTTTTTTTTAATGTATAAAAATAAAAATAAAAATATTTAAGTGTCAAAGAAATTTTGGTGTTTTTTTTTTTAAATCTGGCTGATCACGCAACCTAAAGTATGCATTTTGCAGAAGAAACCTAGATCTAATATTGAATGCCTCATTCAAACTTTGAATATTTGAGGTGACATTCTGTATTAAATCATATATTTTAATTATAGATATTTTTGAATTAATGAATGCATAAAATTAAAATACCTATGTATTTATCCACATTGATTCATTTAAGAGAACTAGATTTCTGGACGCATTAATCTTCCCATCATACCATATTTTTTTTTAGTTCTGTGGGTGTTTTCTGCAAATTGAGAAATGTCGTTTTTGCGATCAACACTATTTTCAGAAGGTGATTAAATCAGTTTTTTTTTATGAAAGCGACCTGGCTGTTTTTAGCAGGAATTGACCTCACTGCACCCGATAACACCAATGTCTGATTTTTCCAATATTGTGGATTATTTATTTAATTAATTGCGGATATTATATTAAACGTTTTAGATTCAATGTGTACTGGGTACCACCGGGAAGAGAGAGTTAAGACTTTCTATTCGATTTGTGTAGTAATACATTGTTTCAATAAATTACAATAATAATGACCAAAAATATTTACGCATGTGTATTCTGCACTCAACATACTTCAGGGGCGAACCGTGTATAGAAGCGATTATGCACAGCTTACCATTATATTTGACTAACCATAATAATGTTTTATTGTAGCTTTATTTACAGAAAAACATAAATAATTACCATTTATTTTAAATCATTTCCACCGTTTGTATTTTTATCCTAATGTAAATACAAATTTTAATAAAGCGCGCCCAGCGACTGCGGCGAGCCAAGAAACTAGCCGATTATTCCAGCTTATTTTTTCATACAAATAAGTATACTATATTTTGAATGTACTAACCCCAGTGCGGGTTTTTTCTCCCAGATTAAACTTGCAGATTACACAAATTATTTGAAGATTCTTGATTTGGAAAACAGTATTTCAAACATTGTTTCTTAAGGACTATTTTTCTTTGAGATGGTACTTTTGACATAAGACGATAATTACTTTCATGCGTCATATTGCAGGACATATAGCACTCCACGCGGCCGTTTTTAGCACTATTAATTACTAGAACAATGCTGCCAGTTAAAATTTCAATTGAATACCTAATATCGACTGAATTTATAGTGGAATTTTTTATTTATTTTTGAATGAATTATGTATTTAAGTAATGGATTATATATCTATATAACATACTATATCACGAAGTTACATCGTTTGAGTTGATTTCATGGATGAGAGTTGTTGTATAACACAGAACCACAAAAAAATATCAATTTATAGTATATATTACTTACATTATATTATGTACCTCCTATGTAGGTACAAATATATATTATATTTTTTATAGCTTACCTGTAAATAAAATCACCATTCGCCACTGACATATTTAGTTGAGTTTTCCAATGCCATAAATGAACTTACCGGAACGATTTCCAGGAAATTGCAAGTATAATCAATTTTGCCCTCATTAACGATTCTGTTACTGATCGAACAATATTGCAAACTAATTCCATCTTACCTTGGTTATCAAAATATTTTAGAAAACTAGTCGAACTTATCAAAGCCCTCACCTCAAGTAGCGAATGTCGAATCAGAATCAACGACGTTGTCACAGATTGGTTTGAGGTGACCACCGGAGTTCGTCAAGGTTGCGTCCTTGCACCGTTCCTTTTTATAATCCTCATGGACTTATTTTATTTATTTCGAATACAAACAAATGTACAGGTTAAATGAATATTTAAAAAAAAAACTATAAAATGTATACATAGTAGGGCCGGGCCTGCCATCCAATTATATGTATTCACTAAATAATACTGTAATAAAGCGACGACGGCTTGAAGTTTAAACTATATAAATAGTAAATATACTATATATTAAAATAAGATAAATATGGACAAAACAAGGAGATAGTGGAAAGGAAAAGAAGGAACTTGATAAGGAGCGGTAAAGGACGATTGAAGGAAAGTGAGAGTGGAAAATTGCATTTGATTTAATGATTAAATGAATTATGAATGAAGAGCATGAATCAAGCCTTCATCCTAAGGGAGTCAATTCCACTAGATCGAGGATCTCCTCTATCCATCTCCTCCTCCATCCATCTCCTCCTCCCAAAAACTCTGCGACCTGGAGTATGCCGATGATGCGGTCATAATTGACGATTCAGTCACGGGTCTTCAGGTCACTGTAGATAGCCTAAATAGGTACTCCGCATGCATGGGTTTAAAAATCAATATTGCAAAACCCCACGTACTGTGTAACACTTTGTCTTGGTATTTTTACAGGACCTCGACTCACATGTTTTATACGTGTATGATTCATATAATTAATTGCAGTGCTTTCACACTTATAGATTACGCAGACAGGGTATAGTCTAAGCTTATAACCGAGTTGCACAGTTTGAACCCGCGCTGTGCCAGCGGGTACCCTGCAAGACATCGGACCCTCTTCGGACACTTCATGACTTGATGCCCAAAATCCCCTGACTCTGTCAAACCAAGTTATCGAAAGTTTCAAATACCTGTAGCTCAATCACAAATAACTATCAACGTGTTTAAAAACATGCTAAGCGTTTGAGCGATCACAATGAACAATAATGAAGATGTTTAAGTTATCGCAGTCATAAGTCAACGCGTGTGTAATCTCTAAGTCAACGGTCGTGTCGGTTTGTTTTTTGTTTTCCTCTTAAATAAATACAGTTCACTGGCGAAAATTCAGCGTATACTATAAAAAATAAAACAATATATTGCATTTTTAAAATAGCAAGGAGTATCGAATACAAAAAACGTAAAAATTAAATTACAATTACTATGGCGACTGCTTTTCTTGACATTTGGCATACCAACAGCCGGCTAAATGCAATGAATAGTATGATAATAATAAATAAATAAATAAAAATAGCAGTTTTGGAATATTTTCCATACACCGGTGAAATTCAAATATGTGATTGCGCAGCAGGATTATACGTCGCGAAACGTAAATATTTTCACATTCAATATTAGGTGTTCGCGGATGTTCTATCGTGATCGCGAATACGATAAACAACCATGGTGCGAAATTTTTATCACGTCGCTTATAAGCACGTCGATAGTTATTTGTGATTGAACTACTGGGGTGATATTCCAAACGCTCTAGCGGCCGTAGAAAACACTTTTATTTTATTGTGAAATATTTCCTTATTATTTACAAAACAATGGGCCGTACTCAGGTCGAGAATTGCCAAATGGATATTAATTTGCATTGTAATTACTTTTAAATATGTACCTGTGTATTTATCATTGCAGGGTTATTCCATATTCCAATCTATTTTTCTATAATTCGCCTATATTTTTTTTTTTTATAAAACGTCTTTATTTTTTTTATTCACAATATATTTATGTTATATTTATTGAGACATTAATCCCAACTCCATGGAACCAAAGTCCTGTGTTGAGTTTGTTTGTTTGTCCGTCACATATCCGAAATGGCGAGTCGTAGCGGACTGAAATTTGGACACGTCATTTTAGATGCGATTTTAAGGTTAACATTGCTATTTTCGAGTAAAATTTGAATCGACCTCTACTCGATAAAAAACTCAAACTTTATATATACTATATGCCTAGTGCGGCCCCGACATATTGCCCGTAATCAACTGTCATTATCAACAGTAAACATACTTTAATTCACAAATTTATCTCCCAAATTGAGAAAAAATAGTATCTGAAGTAAATATGTTGATATAAGGAAAGTTTTTAAGCAACGTAATACACGTGTCGGAACAATAAATGCCAAAAATCAATGTAAATCATGGGAAAATATTCTGAATCAATTACCTGTGAAAACTGACTCCTTTAACGCCTTTGACGCTCCTACTGCTGCAACCAAACATACTGCAATTCACCATAGTCGATTTTTATTTATTATAACGTAAATATCCAAGTTATTTACAAACAAAGCCAAGCACAGCTACAAAAACATCCGATCGAACCGTTATGTTTATGTTGTCAAATAAAACAAAATGGCCACCAATTGGTTGCTAGCCAACAAACCAACATCGCTTGCGTTCTATGAAACATAGTGATAGGGCTTCTCTCTAGGTTACGCATTATTACTCAGAGGATATTTCCCCTTTTCAATTTCCTTATTTAGAATAGTAATCACTATGCAGTTTGAAGTTATAACCTATTTATGTATATTTTTCAAACTGTTAAAGTCCGCCAGGGCGTTAAAAATAAATAAAAACCAAGAATTGCATTAAATATTTACTGTATTGTTCCAGCTCCAAGGATGATGAGATAGACGGAAGCTGCATCGTCCGAGCTCGGGGCCTTCCCTGGCAGTCGTCAGATCAGGACATCGCCAAGTTCTTCCGAGGGTTGAATGTTGCAAAGTAAGTCAGCCACTTCAAACGCACACATTCCGTGAAAAGTCATAAGGGTTGCAGAAAGGAGTGGAAACATTGAAAAGAAACTATAGTCCTTAAAATATAGCTTGATTAGAATCACAGTTGTCAGCAAAAGTGACGACATAACTTTGTAGTAACGTCTAAGGAGTGATTTATATTGACACACGAAAAATCATTCGTATCTGGCATGTTAATTTATTTTTTTAATACAATGCTTGACATATAAATCAACATAAATATATAAAATCAACTTTAAAACTAAAGAAAAAGTCAAATAATCCTAATTATTAATGACGTTCTTCAAGGTCACATCATTTTGCAAAAAGTTAGAGATGGACAAATTGATCAATGTAAATTGATCGAATAAAAAAATTATTCATTTAATGTTGTTCATGAAAAAAGTATAAATGTCTTATTTTTTGGTGAATAATTGTCTTGAACACACTATAATAGGCTTGTATTTGCGTTTTTATATCAATTTTCGGAAACGGAGTTTCATGTTTGCATGAAAAAACTAATTAAATCGCTTTAATCGGTACATGATCAGTGATCAGTAATTTCCCATCACTATTGATATAAGTTTGGCAGTTGTCATTTTAATCATGCTAAATTTTAAGGACTATAATAATTTTAACAACAAGGCAAAACAAAAAGAACATTAAACTAAGTAGCCAAGATAAACAACGGCAATATAATAACGGTATACAATATATTTATAAACACGATCAACATGTAAGTCTTCGAGCTAACCCATGCCAATTCATCTTCATCCCACACAGTGTTAATGGCGAAGAGGTCTACGAAAATCCGGAAGATCTATCCCAAAGAATTCCAAGTTGTCTGGTGAATTGACTAATCTACACATTTTGGACGTCGGGGCACAAAAACACGAGTGGCTCTTAGGCTAAGTGTCCACTTGAGATAAAATCTCGAGATCGGTCTCAGGGTGTCGTCCATTTGAGATCACTTGCGGTCTCGATATTGGCATGTGAGGCTCGACACTGACTTAAGTCTCTAGACCGAGACAATGAGGAATTCCACTGTTTTCTAATCTATTTATTTGCTATTAGCGTACTATTTAACTAAGCAAAAATATTTTTTTTTTGTGCGTTATTTACAAAGATATGATTTTTTAGCCAAATGACTGTAATCAGTGTGTCACTTTTCAGTAGTGACGTCATGAAACGGTTGGCGTTCTTACTTTCACTGACCGCGGTAAGTTGTATTTCTTCAGCCAACAACAAAACTGATAAGAATCCATGGAATATTGCTTTGATTACTTCATTTAGTTGATCGTAATTTGCTCATTTCTATGTTATGGTTGTTTTTACGAACGTTTCGATTTAGAAAAACTTAGAAAGTTGGCATAATCTCTGGTTGAAAAAAAGAGTATAATAAAAATTATTCTATTTTTTTTTTCTATGGTCAAAACGTTCCTTACAAGGTGCGGGGGCTTCAAAGCGGAAACCGGAAATACTACACGTACACGTACTCCAAAATTTTTAAATATTCACGTGTACCCGAAAACATTTTTAAAATTTAATTCCGGGTTGGGCTGTAATTCCTCATTCCGTGTCGACTAGAGAGTCAACGCGCAGTCTGCTGTGTGACTTGACCGCGAGTATATGTGTTATTATTTTTCAAAATGGATTCGCGTCAGGCCCTAGCTTTTTCAATGCTATAAATTTCTTTTCATGTTCCCAACCGTGTCACTAGATGTCAAAAATCTGTTATTTATCAAATCTTCTAAGGGTAAGTGTCCACTTGAAACAAAATATTCTCGAGACCAGACTCACAAATATATATGGGCCTGAGAGCACTCTCAAAGACAAGTCGTTACTGTAGTCAATCAATCACAAATAACTATCGACGTGCTAATAAGCGACGTGATAACAATTTCTCACCGTGGTTGTTTATCGTATTCGCGATCAAAATGCAACATCCGTGAACATCTAATATTAAATGCCAAAATATTTACGTTTTGCGACGTAAAATCCTACTGCGCAATCACATATTTTAATTTCATCGGTGTAAATATGGAAAATATTCCAAAACTGCTATTTTTATGTATTGATTTATTATTTATCACGCTATTTATTGCATTTAGCCGGCAGTTTGCAAGCCAAATGCCAAGAAAAGCAGTCGCCGTAGTAATTGTAATTTAATTTTCACTTTTTTTTATTAGATACTCCTTACTTTTTTGCAAATGCAGTATATTGTATTATTTTTTATAGTAAACGCCGATTTTTCGCCAATGAACTGTATTTATTTACGAGGAAAACAAAAAAACAAACCGACACGAGCGTCGACTTAGAGATTACACACGCGTTGACTTATGACTGCGATAACTTAAGCATGTTCATTATTGTTCATTATGGGCGCTCAAATGCTTAGCATGTTTTTAAGCACGTCGATGGTTAATTGTGATTGAGCTACTGGTCGATGAGACTACACGTGTCGCAAGTGGACATGTTCATTCTTGCACTCGAGGTACAGTCTCCAGTCTTCTGCCAATATCAGAAGAGCTGAAAGCACTCTCAAACAGCGCATTGCATTTTTTGTGTTAATTAATTTGATAAAATGAGCGTACTACAATGGATAGATAAGGAAATTTTTCAATTAATAAATCTTTATGAGGAAAAGGATTTTTTATGGAATGTTAACCACAAGTTGTACGTTTGGTATCTTGCTTGACAATCTGATGTTTTACTAATTCTAAAAGCACTGCAAACATCTGAATAAAATTTGGCGAGAGACGTGCGGGCGCGCATTGTCGTGGTGCAGTCTAACGCCTTTCGTCAGTCTTCCTCTCCGGTGATTTTGAATGGCTCTTCTGAGTTTTTTCAAGGTCTCGCAATAATTCGCACAACTGCCTATGAATATCGACCGGTGGTAACATTTTAGCATGCAAAAATCGGATTACTGTACGAACTTCGCACCTGGCGGTGACGGCGATCAGGGGTTCCATCGCGGATGGCTGTCAGGCCGGCACCGAACGTCGCAGCGAGTTTTACTAAGGCGGAATCTAGAGTGGGGGAACCAGCGCACACAGCGGTGTTGCCGGATTTCGTCTAGCATTTCGCGCGGCGAGCAGCGTTGGGAACCCTATTTTTTACACAACCCTCGTACATATATTCATCTACCATTTCGAGGTTTTTATTGTTAATTACAATCTTATACGCAGTTAAAAACCCAGGGCCTGACGCGAATTCATTTTGAAAAATAAAAACACATAAACGTGCGATCAAGTCACACAGCAGACTGGGTTTCGACTCTCGCCGACACGAAATTGCCTCGGTCTCGAGACTAAAGTCAGTGTCGAGTCTCCCATACCTATCTCGAGACCGCCAGTGACCTCAAATGGACGACACCCGAAGACCGATTTCGAGACTTTCTCTCGAGATTTTATCAAGTGGACACTTAGCCTAAGAGCTGCTTGTGTTTTTATGCCCCAACGTCCAGAAAGTGTAGATTAGTCAATTCATCAGAAAACTTGGAATTCTTTGGGATAGATCTTCCAGCTTTTCGTAGATCTCTTCGCCATCAACACAGTGTGGGATGAAGATAGATTGGCATGGGTTAGCTCGAAGACTTATGTGTTGATAGTGTTTAAGTGGACACTTAGCCCAAAGTGGCCACTTAAACCAGCTAATGGCAGGTCATTAGCCCTGTAAATGCCTAGACTTCCATATTCCCTTCTCAAAAATGTTTTTTCTCTTTGTCCCAACAAATTTAGACATTACTTATAGCATTAAGTATGATGTTGATTGATGATTATAATATTGTGATTTTTTGTTCACAGGGGAGGCGTAGCACTGTGTCTGTCCCCACAAGGTAGAAGGAACGGAGAGGCGTTAGTCCGCTTCGTGTCGATGGAGCACCGCGACATGGCGCTCAAGCGTCATAAGCACCACATTGGCAGGCGCTACATAGAGGTGCGTTTTACTATAAAAATGTTGAATAAGCGACGCGTTCCCTCTTTTATTTACCGTAAAACCACTTTTTACAATCCCTAATTTTACGTTTTCCCGCTTTTTACGCCGAAATGTTTAGGTCCCATTTTTTCCATACATTCTTGTTCAAATATCCCCCAATCAACGTTTTTTACATTTTTCATAACCCCGGTTTTACGTTAAAAAAAAATCACAACTCATTCGATGCGTCAAAAGACGCCGAGCCGCGCGCCGCCGCGTTGGCCCAAAATGGTGAGTAAAACCAAGGTAAATAAAAAAATGTGTAAATTGTTGCCTCAAACTAAATTCAAAGAAGTTTCAGTGCAATTAAACATTTTGTTTATGTGTCCAATTTTGACATTTTACTAAATTGTGACATGCGGTTAACACACGAGGAGTAAAGTCTTTACATCAATAAATTACGATGCAGAAAGTTAAAAATTTGGCAATAGAAATATTATTTGAAGTTATAAACATAATTTGGAAAGAAAATTGTTTGAACAGTTATCGTAAAAGTGTGAAACAGTTCTGCCGCGATGTAAATGACAGTTGAAATTCTGTGGTGCCATACTAAAAAAAGTGATACCATATAAATAAAATTTATTTCCCAATATTTAGGGAAAAAATCATTGTATGCATTTTATGCAAATTCAAATTCTTATTTTCGTGTTTTTAAGGTTAAGTACCTACATAAAAATTTTTGAACAAGTTTTTTTTTAATTTAATAAAAAAAATACACTGTGGTATTGATTGAAAAATACAAATCTTTTTAATGGAATCATAGGTAAATATGAATAATCCCCAATTATGACAGTTTTTACAATTTTTCTGCAGTTTTTCATTTCCTCACTTTAGCATTTTCCTCAGTTTAACACATTTTTTTGTTGCTCCCTTGTAAAACGTAAAACAGGAGTTTTACATAGTTATTATTTAAAACTTCAAGTAAAAGAATTTGACAGGCTTATCACTCGCAGCAATATTTTCTGGCTAATCAAAAAACAGACAGGTCATGAGAAAAATTTGTGAAAATTTGTACATTTAGAAAAAATAAATAAATTTATTTATTTATTAACGGACATTGTCCATGTATACAATTTATAAGGTTTAAATATTACAATAAAAGAATAGTTTAAAACATAAAAAAAAAAGAAAGAAAAGAAGCATTGACAAACATAAGGGACATCGAGACAAGATCTGGACTATTTATTTAGTGCTCGTTTAAATCGTTGTAAACTTAAACCAAAAAAGTCCAGATCTTGTCTTGAGTTAACAATACGACAAAGGCGGGTCATTGGAGAATTTAGGCCGTAGTTTGTTCTATGCTGATCGATGAACAATACTTCATTGTTTCTAAATCTACGAGTCGGAATATTGAATTTTACTTGTCCCAGTAATGATGGAACATCGATTATACCATTTAGTATGCCGAACATATATATGCAGTCAATATTAGTTCTACGTTTTTGTAGACTAGAAATATTTAACATTGACTCTATTTCAGCATAAGAATAATTATCTCTCTCTAGTCTGAGCATCCATGCTATTTTTCGAAGCAAGCGATATTGGACTGATTCAATGTGATTTATGCGATTGACATAGAATGGAGACCAGATCACTATTCTAGGAGGCATATTCTAGAAGAGGGCGAACAGTTGAGCAATAAAGAGTTTTGATCGTACGGACATTAGTAAAATCAGAGGATATTCTGTTAATGAAGCCAAGTAATTTCAGTGATTTATTTACTGTATTATCTGACAGAGAAGACACGAGATTGCTGTTTGATGTTAATTTATTACATGGCGAATAAATAATGAATTATGTCGGGCGAGTGTTACGGCGACGAGGAGTTGAAGTAACTGCACTTGAACTACATGCTGGAACTGTGTGACGTCGTCGAACTGGTCTGACTGACTAAATTGAACTTGTTGGGCCGACTGACTGAACGGGCTGACTGCCCGGCGTTGCATCCTATGGTCTCTTTATAGACGACGTTCCTTTGTAGTTCATTTCTTCATGGTAGGGGCGATGTGAATGTACTGCATAACAATGCTCCAGGTTTAACGTGCAATACTATAAGAGTTGCATTATATGAATGTATTGGATTCGATAGAAAATGATGACATTGCTTCGTCGGTCATTAGTCTACTTCAGGTGAACTAATTTAACACGTGTGTGTCATCCAATATGGACTATGTACCCTCCAGATAAAATAAAATAAAACATAATTACAAAATATTAAGGCAGTTTTAAGTGCTGCGTGTTTATATTTGTATTTAATTTCTATATTCTAATCCGGGTGATATGCCACTCAGTAATAATATATTGTAATATTTGTCTTCAGGTGTACCGAGCAACGGGCGAAGATTTCTTGGGAGTAGCTGGGGGCGCTACCAATGAGGCCGCTGCTTTCCTTTCCCGAGGGGGAGAGGTCATAGTGCGAATGCGAGGACTCCCCTACGACTGCTCACCTGCGCAAGTGGTAAGCCAAAAACAGCAAAATAAATTATTTTGGCTCAGTTAACAACAATAATATTCAGGAACCTCGGTTTGCGCGCGATTCAAAAGAATGCGATCCGAAAATTGAACTGATAAAACTTTTGAACGTTAATTTAACAATGTTTTGATTGTGTCCAAGTGTTTGCGGACAGGCTGGATTACCTCCCTAGGGAGTTATTCTGATCTCAAATTTTTGCAACAGAGGGAAACATTTTTGAGAAGGGAATATGGAAGTCTAGGCATTTACAGTGCTTATTACCTGTCGTTGGCTGGTTTAAGTGGTCACTTTACACACTGTCTAACATTCACCATTCTGCCCATGTTTTAACATCCACATTTCCTCAACTCTTCCATCTGTTGACTTCTATTTATTTATTTATTTATTAACGGACATTGTCCTTTTATACAATTTATAGGGTTTAAGCATTGACAAACATAAGGGACATTGAGACAAGATCTGGACTATTTATTTAGTGCTTGTTTAAATCGCTGTAAACTTAAACCAAAATAGTCCAGATCTTGTCTTGAGTTAACAATACGACAAATTAATAAACGAATTAAGGCCATCGTTTATTCTACACTGATCGATGAACAGCACTTCATTGGTACTTAACCTGCGAGTCGGAATATGGAATTTTACTTGTCCCAGTAATGATGGCCCATCGATTATACCATTTAACATGGCGAACATATATATGGAATCAATATTAGTTCTACGTTTTTGTAGACTAGAAATATTTAACGTGGACTCTATATCAGCATAAGAATAATTACCTCTCTACTCTCTAGTCCAAGCATCCTTGTTTGTCCAAGCATTTGTTATAAGAGTAGTCAACTTGTTGGATATGCGGATGATATTTACATTGTCGGGAGATCAATAACAATTAAAGTAGTAAACTTTAGACAGGCGCCGTGGCACAGTTGGTAAGACGGCCAACCGTGAAACTGACGTCGCGGGTTCGATTCCCGCCAGTTGCAAGAAAAAGATTCAAGAAGGAATTTTTTCTCAATTGGTCTGGGTGTTGTGGTGTATTTTTCATTACCTTCTTTCATATCCCCTCTATCCCACCTGCTGACAAGCCTCTAAATAGAGGTTTACTTGGTTATTCCTTTAAAAAAAAGAAAAAAAAAGAGGTCTTTGATCCCGTGGAAGCAGCTGCAAATCAATGTTGATAAAACAAAAATGATGACACAGAGCAGAAACCCATCGCACAGAGCAAGAGGCTGTGTCCAATACAAAGATAACTACTCCTTCGAAGTGGTCGAGCAATTCACCTACCTGGGCTCCAGTAAAACTGAGAACAACGGGGATCCAGCAGAAATCAGCCAGCTAAACATACTTTTCTTTGCTGCCAGTGTTTAAACCACATAACGTCCACAGAAAAACCAAAATTGCCATACACAAAACAATTATACATACTGTATTAGAATATGGGTGTGAGGCGCTAACACCAACATTAAAGATGGCTGAAATGCTGGACACAAAAGTGCTCGGAAGAATCTGCGGACCAGTGAGAGAGAATAATCAGTGGCGCATTCGGTATGACGAAGAACTGTACCAGGCCCCGAGCATCTCGGCACATATGAAGTTGCTTAGATCAAGGTGGGCCGGACATGCAAAGCGAGTGCCTGACTCACGTGTCCCTAAAATAATAATGAGCGGACACCCGGGAGGAAAGAGATTAGTGGGAAGACCCAGGCTGAGATGGCAGGATGAAGTGAGAAAGGATGCAGCGCAGCTCCTCCAGGTGGCAAATTGGAAGACGGCGGCTGAGGACCGACAGAGTTGGAGGCGAAAGTTGCAAGCGGCCAAAGCTCGATATGGGCTGTAGCGCCATCGGAGAGAAAGAGAGTTCAAGCATCCACGCTACTTTTCGAAGCGAGCGATGTTGGACTGATTGAATGTGATTTATGCGATTCACGTAGAATGGAGACCAGACCACGGAGGCATATTCTGTAAAGTAAAGGAGCTGAAACTTTTGTCATGCGGGTGAGCTTCATCCGGCTGAACCAATTCACCTACTAGGCAACGTCTGAAAACAATTTTCCAATTTTTATACTTCTTCTTTTACGAGTTAGTAGATGCAACATGTGTTGAGTATGTCCAAATGCTTGCAGACTGGCTGGATTTCACTTCTTAAGAATGTTTTCCCTCTCTGTTGCAACAAATTTAGATTGATTTAACTTTTTATTCCTTCATTTCTTCACGCGAAGAGGAGGTGGTGTTGAATATTCTCACTTTGAAGGATTATAATCAAACAAAATAATATATGTAACGCTATCTCTAAAAATACAGTAGAATGGTTGTTTAATCCGACTATTTTCTTTTTTACTTTCAGTTGGAATTTTTCTCAACGGGAGCCAACCCTTGTACCGTGCTCGACGGGGCGGATGGCGTGCTGTTTGTCAAACGCGCCGATGGCCGAGCGACGGGCGATGCGTTTGTCTTGTTCTCGCGAGAAGAGGACGCCCCGAAGGCGCTCGCCAAGCACCGGGAACTCATCGGGACGCGGTACATCGAGCTCTTCCGGTCAACCACTGCGGAAGTCCAGCAGGTTAGCCTTCCCTTACTGTGCTGACAAAAATCCACGCGTTCCAGTGGAGCGTAGTCAATACACAACAGCAAAAATGAGAGACTATCAATCTGCAAAATGGAGTATTCACAGGCAATTGTTTTAATCAACTCTATTTGATGTCAAAACTGACAATATTTTTATTTATAATAATAAAAAAATATATATTTATTCCACTTTTATTTATAAATTTTTACCAGTGACCGGGTTTCGTCGTGACCGACATCGTCAGACTGGTGAGACTAAACAAATTTCTATGTTTCTATCATGATTTTATATAATTATGGAAATAAAAGAGTTTAAATTAAAATCATTAAAGTTTAAGGGAAAAACAATTATATGAATATAAGTTTTGTTTGAATGTATATGATAAAAACTGGTGTAAATTATATAATTTAAGACAAACCCGGTCGCTGGTAAAAATTTATAAATAGAAGTGGAATAAAAATACATACGTATTTTTATTATTATAATTAAAAATGCAGTTCCACCAAGAAATGTCCGTAGAAAACCTCAATATATTAATATTTTTAATATCGCTGAAAATATGAAAAAAAAATATTCACTAACGTTCACAAAGCGAGCGAGTGGACCACCTCTTACGAAGCCCTGAGAGCTACTGGCAGTAGTACGGCTACTTGGCTACTTACCTGCAAAATGTTTCTATCGCTCACTAATATACCTACAGTAACTAGTGTTTTAGACATTTGTACGAGGTGTGTTTAGAAAATAATTTTTTGAATTTCGCTGATTTGGAGAATTTGATTGTCAATTTCTTTATATTAATATGTTGGTATACATGCCCCCAAAGTATGCTACAATTTTCAGCTGTATTCGTGGTTTACTTTGGTCTGTGGCAGCCGCTAAGGTTAGATTGGCGATTTTCATTTGTTTAAAAAAAATGGATCAAAGAATTGGTATCAAATTATGTGTAAAAAATTAAATAAAGTTTTACAAAGTTTTTGAAATGTTAACAAAGGCCTAGGGTGAGTCTGCTATGAGTGAAACAAGAGTTTACGAGTGGTATTGTAAAGTAATATTAAATTTTCGTTTGATCAGTCTAAAAAACAATATTAGTGAATATGCAAAAATGAAGAAAGACACGTCTTTACGAACAGTTTCGGGAAAGCGGTGGGTGTTTTAGCTGTAATCTTTTACTTTATACGCTCCGACAATGCGACTCAATGGTAAATGCTAGACATGGCTTTATTCCACCCCTAGGGGAATAAATTAATTAAAGTAATAAATAAATTAATCAGCTTTTCGGGCCATTAATGCCTACCAAATCTGGAGTCTCTATTTAAAAAAAGACATAGAGGTGTTGGAGAAAGCCCAGAGAAGAGCAACCAAAATGGTAGTTTCTTTAAGAAATAAATCATACGAGGACCGCCTAAGGAAGCTCGGGTTAAGTTCACTGGGGGCGCAGGCAGCGTGGTGACTTGATCTTAACTGAGCAATATAATGTACCCAAGTTGAAATCAATGTTCACTATGAATGAAAACCGCCATCTCAGAGGTCATCCATTGAAACTAAACACTGCCTCCTTCTCATCCAACCGCGGGAAGAACTTCCCGACAAACCGAGTCGTGGAGAAATGGAATGGCCTTCCCAAGAAAGTGATTGGTGCTAGTTCAGTCAATGTCAACTAGACGCACACAGCAATGTATAATGTTTAATAACCGTGTACACTTGATATACACGCATCAGCTTAATAGCTGCTACTGTATTATCGATAATAATAATAAATATTTTAGAACGACCCCATTGGTTGGTTTAATCGATCACTGTTTAACGTTCATCATTCTGCCTATATTTGACTTTAATATTGCCGATATATCAGTAACAGCATCAGATGCATCTCTATAAACAACGTACATGCTACGTTTACTATTTTGACATTACATATCTTATTTAAATCTTTTTTCGTTTAGCGCTCATTTCTGGGAACTTCTTGGTAAGTGTGTTAAGACTTATTTTCAAGATCTTTTATAAACTAAATAATGGGCTCCGAATTCAAGGCTCTGCGCCATAACCTGAGTTTTTTTTATAAATTTTATTTTAATATCTGATGATGATACACATTCTTCTTATCAGCCTGTTTCTCTCCACTGCTGGATCTCCACTCTTCCAAATGGCGGTGATGGCAGTTTCGCTCTGAAGTAAGAAGTCAGATTAAGGAAAGAGGAAGAGTCATCATACGAATGGAACGTTGGACGTGGAACGTATACGTGCTTTACGGTTGAGAACTTTCATGAATTTATTCTGGATATTTGATCAAACTCGTATATCTAGAATCAATCTTCTCATTTTCAAGTGCACGTACAATTACCCAGGTTTCCACATACTGCAGGCTCTTATTACAAATGACGTTCGATACAAGTTTAGAGAACATTTAGAATTAATGATTGGTCTGAGACTCTAAAATTAATAAGTGAAGCTTTGGATAGTCTACCAAATTATTTTTAATTTTGTTGGTTTTTGTCTAGGTACTAAACCGTTCTCTGGACCCCAAGACATACGAGCCCGCAGCCCCCCTCATGGGTGTTCTGCCCCCCGCGCCCCTCATCCCCCAGCACGTGATCACCTCGGGCACGCTGAAGGACTGCGTGCGGCTGCGCGGTCTGCCCTACGAAGCGCAGGTTGAACACATCCTCACCTTCCTGGACGACTTCGCTAACAATATAGTCTACCAGGGGGTGCATATGGTGTATAATGCTCAGGTATGTTCGAAGATTGATTCTGTCGGCATCAGATTATCCCGATTTAATGCAGTTAATAATGTTTGCAGTTCTTTAGAATCATTAAATGATACGTTTTTGTGTTGACCCGTCGAATGCAAAACTCGCTGAACGCAAAATGTACCCCACCCTTTAGTTGTACGAGATCATTCTCTTCTTATTCTTAGTGGTGGGGGTCGGTGCTATGCAAGCTCCTGACGTCACTGCGACCTGTGAACATCTATTGTGACGGGTTCCCGTGAATAGTTCTCGGTCTCCAAGCCCAGGCCTATAAAGAGCCTGGCCACTGTGTGGAAGGCGAGAGCGTTAATGAATTAAGGAACGCGGACTAAATCATTAAGATCATTAATGTTGGTTTCGACCATATGACGTTGAGATGGCAAGTAGGTAGAACATACCAAGGAAGATACAGATAGTACAGAAGTTGGGTCACGATGTGGCCTGGGGTTGAGTGGCCTTGATTTAGAACATACCGACATTAATGAAAGACTTACGAGAACTTAAATTGGATGGGACTCATTTTTCTTCTTCTGGGATTTAATTACTTTTTACTGTTAGTCTTCGTGTTTGTAATGGTTTTAATTATTAATGATCTTTTCCAGGGGCAGCCGAGTGGAGAAGCCTTTATACAAATGGACAGCGAAACCAGCGCGTTCCTCTCTGCTCAGCAGAAGCATAACCGCTACATGACTTTCGGCAAAAAGCAGAGATATATCGAGGTGAGTGACGCTGTTATGTTCTATTTATTTATTTGACGGACTTATACAATTTATTATAATAAATACAGGCACTAATCAAATAAAATTAAAGCTAGGATAAAAAAAAAAAATTACTACCTCAAGACAAGATCCGGTCTATCTTAGTGATTTTTCAAATCTACAAAGACTTACACCAAAAAAGTCAAGATCTGGTCTCGAGTTTACAATACGACACAATCGGGACATTGGTGCATGCAAGCCATAGTTTGTGCTGTGCTGATCGAGGAACAGCACATTATTATTTCGCAACCGGCGGATTGGAAAATTGAATGCCACTTGTTCCAGTAACGATGGTACATCAATTAAGCCATTCGGCAAATTAAACATAAATATGGAGTCAATGTTATTTCTACGTTTTTGTAGACTTGAGATTTTTAACATTGAGTCCATTTCTCCGTAAGTGTTGTCTCCCCTTTCGAGCATGGATGATTGACCATGCTACTTTTCTTAGCAAACGATGTTGTACCGATTCGATATGATTTATCCGGCCTACATAGAAGGGAGACCAGATCACGGATGCATATTCTAAAAGAGGACGAACAAGTGAGCAATATAGTGTTTTAACCGTGAAAATATTAGTAAAGTCACTAGATGTCCCGCTAACAAAACTCAAGAGTTTTAGTGACTTGTTAATCATAGTATCAATATGTTCATTAAAGCCAAGTCTACAGTCCATGATAACTCCGAGGTCCTTAATAGATTTAGTCCTATTATCAATGTCAGTGGTTTGATGGCTACTGAAGAAAGCGATGCGTGCTGTGGAGATCTATTTTAATTTTTGAGAGGATGCGCAGCCTTACGATCAGCCTGACGTTAATCAATAACGCTTTTTGTTTACTAGTTTTTCGGAAGAAATTTCCATTTGGAAAATATGTACAAATATGTATTTACAAAAATTCGACTATTTAGGACTAGTGTGCATGCGTCCATTAAGTCTCTCTTCCCTCTCGGCAGGTGTTCCAGTGCAGCGGAGAAGACATGAACCTGGTGCTGACGGGCGGCATGGCGTCCCCCTCCGCGGGCGGCAAGGCCCTCTCCCCGGGTAGGTCTCCGGGCACGTCCCCTCCCCCCGCCGCGTCCCTGCCCGCCCTGCCCCCGGCCCCCCTGCCCGCCCTTCCCCCCGCGCCCCTCCCCCCGCCGGCCCACCTGCAGGCGCAGCTCATGGCGCAGCACGCGCTGCTGGCGCGCCAGGGCGCCGCCGAGCGCGAGCAGCTCCAGTACCTGCAGTACTTGCAGTCGCCGTACTTGGCCCAGCAGCAGTACGCGCAGCTGCTGGCGCCGCAGCTGCAGCAGTACGCGCAGCAAATGCCCAACTTCCAATACCTGCAACAGCTCAAGCAGATCGTGCCGCCGAACTCGCCGTACCTCGCGCAGAACCCGTACCTCATCTGCGCGCCGCGGTACCTGCCGCCGCCGCAGGTCCGCCAGCAGGTCGGGCCCGCGCCGGCCGCGCGCCCGCCGCCGGCGTACATCTCGCAGGCCGCGCTCGTGGCCGCCGCGAACCACTTCGCGGTCAAGCGGTCGTACGAGAACGCGTTCGCCTCAACCGCCGTGGCCGCGAACGAAACGCACGCCGCGAAAAAGCCGTTCCCCGGGTACAGCCCCGCTGCGGTCAACGGCGCTGCTATGGGGGGATTGGCGCACCTCCCCCCGGGCTCCTACCAACCGTATTTCTAATAAACCGAGTACGTAAACCACGGTCGGAGAACTAGTAGATCGTCTAAGTAACCTAAAAATCGAAATGAAAAAAACAACTTTTACACGTTGACATTCCAATGAAATATGAACTTAAAGCATACTTAAAAATTAAAATAACGCGTGTCAGGAGGTAATCTGTAAAAATGAACTTGTTCAAAAAAATTTTTAAGCATTGCTTTTGCTTCAAATGTATCTAAATATGCACAAAAATAAAATGTTTTTAAATTGCTAAATTTTAAATTTGGTCAAGTCCCTCGCTGTTCTTCTACTATATAATCTTCAGAGACTAAAAGTCACAATTACTTAAATTCAATAAGAGTGGACATGACCATTTTTTAAGATCACCTCCTGATGTACCTTTCATACAAACGAATTAAACATTCCAAAAGTGTTTTTTTACATTGAAAAATGTAACATAACTTCGCGTTGATTATACAATTAAGCAGATTGAACCAGTTTTAGGTCAACTGTCAAATTTATTAACGTATAGTATTAACAAATACAATTTTCATTTATAAATGTAAATATGAACTATTGAATAATGATTTAGCGTATGTAAATTTAAAAAATAGATTACAATGTTTTTTGCAACAATACTTTAAATTTATTAATTTTATTAATTGTAATTATATGATCAGATAATTAGGTTAGGTTTTGATGCATTAACTCGTAGAAGTGCCTTGGTTAGTAAGCAACCAAATAATATTATTTTATTTCTAATAACGTTAGTTTAAAATGTACTGCGAAAAAAATGGCAGCAAAAAGTTATTTTTTCCCTTTTTTTATTAGAATTATGATACAAAGACAAATTTGTTCTTGTTACACATTTGTCAAAAAAAAAACATTAGTTTCGGTCTTAAATTCGCCTGCCTATTGGCCATACTGAAATTTATCGGGTGACCTACATTAATTTTAGATATGAATTAAGCATATTTCTTATGAAATTAAATAATAATCGCTCAATATTTTATGCCCTATATAATCAAACACACAAACAAATCAATACAAAAAACAGTCAACTAAAATAAACTTAATTGGATAACGTTCATTCCATTATTGCCAAGACTTGAACTAAAATAAAAGACTTTGAAAAAAATAAATAACATTCCACTATGTTACAACAGTTACTTTAAAGAAAGACAAGCAAAAATCATTCCATTATTGTCAAGACTGTCAATTTGATACAAATTAAAATACAAAATAAAAGACAGTCAAAAATTATTCCATTATTGTCAAGACTCTTAATTTGATACAACTTAAAATACAAAATAAAAGACAGTAAAAAATTATTCCATTATTGTCAAGACTCTTAATTTGATACAACTCAAAATACAAAATAAAAGACAGTCAAAAATCATTCCATTATTGCCAAGACTCGCAATTTGTTACAACTCAAAATAAAAGACCGTCAACTTAAAACATAGAGCAACTAATTTAAAACAAAAGACAATCAACTTAAAACAATTTTACTTAATAGCTATCGTTCTATTGTCGTTTTGATAGGATTATATTTTCATTTTGTTATTTTGTTCTAGTTTTGAATTATTTACAAATAATTCGCTATGTTTTATTTGTCTAGTACTTAATATAGATATTGAAAATAATTACAGATATTTGTGAAGCGTGATGTTTTTATTCACTCAGTTCATTTGATTTTATAAATAGTGATAATTTTTTTAAGTACGTTTTTTTTTTTAAATCACTGTTTTTGTATAATCACGGTTTATCAAAGTACGATATTATTAATCATTAGCGTAAGGATCACTTTACAGTCTGTAAAAAGGCAAGACCAACAAGTGATAAAGGTTTGCCGCAACATTCAATTACACTAGCCGAAATTCGTCTCATTTAGTATTTTCTGTCGATATTTTTTTCTATTTTCTGTGTTATCTTCACCGTGCATGGACTCAAACTGCACTCGAATGGCAGGACATAAAAAATGCAATTTGTTTAAGAGCCCTCTATGTGAAAATTAATTAAAATCATTCTGTCGTATAAATTTGTTTAAAAATCGTATTTAGATGTTTTGATTAACAAAAAATTGGTTGTGTTTACAATACGCGGATTGGTTGTGTTAAAAAAATGGCGGCTATTACTCTTAAAATACAGTAATTTATTTTCTTAACTGAAATCAGGGGACCGTGTGATATTATATTAATCAGAAATTTATACAATTCCGATAAAATCTTTAAAACATCATTCCCGGTTTGGGAAAATAACTAAAAAGGGAATTGACTGAACTGAGAAAAATGTTTAAGCTTGTTTTAACCTCTAAGAGAGCTAGTTTTTGAGGTACAAAAGTGTTCGCCATAGAATTATAATTAAATTTAATTATGCCGTGTTTTGTCATTTTTAAGTGTCAAAATACTGCTGGGATTAAATGGGAATACGGTAGGATCACATTTCACGTGTAAAAAGCGAATCCACAAAAATAAATAATATAATTTAAGAATTCGATTATTTTACCGTCCGTCAGATTGTGAAATAAAACAAGATGGACTTTTTTTAGTATTGCCAGGGTAGTCAAATTGTTTTACCCGTCTTTCTATTAATAAGTCTCAGTATAATATTAAACGGTATTAATTTACTTAGTTACAAAATTATTATTTAATGTATTTTTTACGTTTGCCTTATAAAAGTACCTGTTTTTTTATACAGTCCAGTCAGTAAAATATTTTTTGTTGTAAAACTTAACATAACATACCACAAAATTAACTTAATGCGTTAAGTGGCCACGTAATGCTGCCAGACCGCAAACAATTATTATCATAGCTCAAATAAAGTGAATTTTGTGCCATGTTAAGTTTTACCTCGTAGTGTAATAGTCAGCGCGTTAGTCTGCGATGCAAGAGGTCTTGGGTTCGATTCCCGACATGGTTGATATGAAATATTTATTTTAATGGGTGTTTTCACACTGGAATATTTCATAGTCCCTGGACTGGTTGGTACCTGAAGCGCAAGACTAATCATCATCTTAACTTTATGTAACAAATAAAAATATCAAGATACGCTGCGATTGGTGTACCAATGCAGTGCCCTATGCACCATTAGGTGCGGAAAGGGAATTACGTTATTATATATATTAATTTTACAAAACAAACAAAGGCAGATGTAAAATTTAGGCAAATGTAAAATTAAACATTAAATAATAATTTTACTTAACAGAAAGCTGGGTAAAAAGTTTACTACTACTCTACCCCGGCAATATAAAAAAAATGTCCATCTTGTTTTATTCAACAATATGACAGACGGTAAAATAATCGATTTCTTAAATAATATTATCTGTGAATTTGCTACTTGCACGTGAAATGTGATCCCACCCAATTCCCATTTAATCCCAGCAGTATTCTGACACTTACAAACGACTCAGCACGGCATTTATGAGTAGTTTTGTCGGCTTCAGTTTGATGCGCGCACGCGGTTTCTGGACTATTATGATTCTGTGCGCATACGGTACAGTCGTACTCGCTTAGAGGTCAATTAATTTCAAATTCCAAACCAGAAAAATAGCAAAACTTGCAATTTTTTACGTCTTGTATCGCTTTGACAAAATATGTTTATGTGACGTATTGTAGTTTTTTAATGATATTTAACGGATATTTAATTGATGACATTAAAAATCAATTAACTCCTTTATGATACTTAAAATCCATCCCGTTATATTAATTTTTAATTTAGTAATTAAACGCATAGTGCAATTTTTATACGTAAGTGGTTTGACAATACTTTAAAAATCACTACCTTTAAGATTGTTGATAGATTGATATTGAAAAACATAATTGTGTTTTTAAATGAGTTTAATCGTGTTTTTAATACAATAAACGGTTGTATTTTGTGTAGGTTTAACGTAATTTTGTTAACGTCTCTTTGATTAATTGTAGAAAGTTTGAGTATGTAATTTTTTACTGTTTTTGTAATATAAAGACATAGTTTTATGCGGAGAATATTTCCTTAAGTGCCTTGAAGTGATGGGTGTTTAATATTCCATCAAATTAGTGACTTATATTCCTTAAAATTTAGCTTGATTAAAATGACAGCTGTCAAACTCATGTCAACAGTAATAAGAAATTACTGATCACTGATCATGTACCGATCAAATAGTTTTTATCAGTTTTTTCATGCAAACATGAAACTCAGTTTCCGAAAATTGATATAAAAACGCAAAAACAAGCCTATTATAGTGTGTTTAAGACAATTATTCACCAAAAAATAAGACATTTATACTTTTTTCATGAACATTATCAAACCAATTATTTTTTCATTCGATCAAATTACATTGATCATTTGTCCCATCTCTAACGTTTTTGCAAAATGATGTAACCTTGTAAGAACGTCGTTAATAATTAGGTTTATTTTAGTTTTTTTTTTAGTTTTAAAGCTGATTTTATATATTTATGTTGATTTATATGCCAAGCGTTATATTAAAAAAATAAATTAACATACCAAATACGAATAATTTTTCGTGTGTCAATATAAATCACTCCTTAGATGTTACTACAAAGTTATGTCGTCAGTTTTTCTGACAACTGTCATTCTAATCATGCTATATTTTAAGGACTATAG
Source organism: Micrasema longulum (assembly GCF_059751315.1). Taxonomy (NCBI): domain Eukaryota; kingdom Metazoa; phylum Arthropoda; class Insecta; order Trichoptera; family Brachycentridae; genus Micrasema; species Micrasema longulum. The sequence continues at coordinate 83,615 of NW_028278838.1, forward strand.
TTCGATATTATATGAATATTAATTGTTATGAAAATAAAACACAAGAACACTACTACGGTTTCAGGAGAGCACTCCTCCCATCCTGTAGTAGTGTTCTTGTAAAATACATAATAAAATTGCGTGACTCTAATATCAAAGTTGTATTTTCATAATAACTTATAATGAAGTGTTACGAAGTAAATGCCGATTCAATTAATAATATATGAATATATTTAATAATAAAATTACTATCTTTTGTTTTTACATTGTTTGGATGCTAATTGCTTAGTACTTTTTTTTTGGAGGTATATCCAGAAAAAAGTTCAATTTTTTTTTTTTTTTTGACAGGTTGAGTATCGTTTACACGTGGACGATAGATTGAACAATGCTGGGGCAATACGAACATTCGGTAGATTTCATTAAAAATATTATTTATTTTATACCAAGATGTATTGGAAATGTTCAAGCACGAACTGAATACTAAAAATGATTTTGTTCTGCCTCTAATGCTCTGAAAGCTCGCTGTTGTCATAGGTAGTCATTGTTTCGAAACAATGTCCTGTCCTGGGGAATTTCTATACATTCAGTTTTCTTTAAAAAAAAATCCACTGATTTTATTGATATGCCCTCAAGTTTTGTAGTACAAATATTCCTTTACTAAGGCACGCAAACAAACTAAAGAAATTTCAAAACTCTTTTGAATCTATTTATGTAATATGTCCAGAATTCAGCTTACAAACCATGAAAGTTTCTGAAGGGGATCATTTTCAAATTGAGGGACATTTCAGTTTCTCTGTTTTAAAAACAGTTACATGGTTGCTTAATATCTGTGGCTTAATTGATAATTTTCATAATCATTTTACAATGCCATGAAGCGGGTGAGAGATCCTTTAAACGGTTTTAAAAAAAATCATGATTCGGTCGTAAAGACACCCAAAATGATTGGAAAATCTGTGGAGCGGTTGCAAAGTTTATGGAGCGGTTGTATAAGTCCACAAAATTGTTTGGAGCGGTTCGTAAAACAAAAAAATTGTTTGATGATCTGTAAAGCTGTTGCAGAGTTCAATGAGGCGATTGTAAAGTAGGCAAAATTGTTTCGAAAAATTTGGGGAGCGGTTGTAAAAGTCCATAAAATTGTGGAGCGGTTGTAAAAATCCACAAAATTTTTTGGAGCGGTTCGTAAAACAAAAAATTGTTTGATAATCTGTAGAGCTGTTGCTAAGTTCAATGAGGCGATTGTAAAGTACGTAAAATGGTTTCGAAAAAATTGTAGAGCGGTTGTAAAAATCCACAAATATTTTTGGAGCTGTTCGTAAAACAAAAAATGTTCGATAATCTGTAGAGCTGTTGCTAAGTTCAATGAGGCGCTTGTAAAGTACGCAAAATTGTTTTGAAAAATTTGTGGAGCGGTTGTAAAAATCCACAAAATTGTTTCGAAAAATTTGTGGAGCGGTTCATAAAACAAAACAATTGTTTGATAATCTGTTAAGCTGTTGCTAAGTTCAATGAGGCGATTGCAAAGTACGCAAAACTGTTTCGAAAAATTTGTGGAGTGGTTGAAAAAGTCCACAAAATTGCTGTGAAAATCCATGAAGCGGTTGAAAAATTTATGGGGCAGCTGGAAAATTCCGTTCCTACTCATTTCTTCCTCCCATTCCTCCACTTACACATCCACGTTACTTTTATTGTATATGTATTGTAATAATAATAATGTTAAGATGTACATTCCACATTTAATTGATTTAAAACATGGTGAATAGAAGGAGGCATATATATATATATTTCATATATCATATTTTATACTTTATTTTTATGGTGAAAACCCCCTTTTACAATGTTTTCCTTCTCTTGTTTGTCTAATTTTAGTTCCTTTTCTAGATATAGTTTGGATTAATTGCATTCCATAATTAATATTAGAATATTGTTTAAGTTATGTATTTGACTGTCGCTAATCATTGGGTGGTTTTTTTGTGGTGTTTTCGGTTTTGCAAGTTTTGTTTTAATATGAATTTTCATCGCTTAGCTTACATAATTAATATATCCTCTAACACAAGTTGTATAGATTTATAAACTGGTATTTTTCTAATAAAACATCACGGTACTTTGAACAATAATAATTTGAAATCAGTGCGCTTTGGGAATACATTACACTGTTTGTTCGATCAATGAGCGCTTTTTCCGGATACGCATCTTCAGACACCCGGAATTGGAGGTATCGCAAGGAAAACGACAAATAACACATTTTGTAAGATTAGTTGAATGGAATTTTTATTATTTGAAATCAAGTTTTATGAAAAAATGTGCTCTTTTGATCGTTGTCTGTGCTATATCTTAACTGGTTATTTTCCAAGTTAACTGGTTATTTTTCAAGTTAATTGGTTAGCCCTGTTTCCATTTTGTTGATTCTAATTACCAGCTTGCAAATCCGTAGACTCCTATAAACATCATGTGTTTGTACCTGATTTTGACGGATTAGTAAGTGTTTTAGCCAATGCAAAATATTTACTTCAAAACCATCTGTCATAAGGTTATTTTTACATGACTGATCTTTGGGAATTTTAGCAAACAGAAACAAAATTATATTCAGGAAAATCCACGCATTATGCATTTAGTACTGTAAGATGTTCAAATCAGAGGAATATAGGCTAAAAATGAAGCCAGAACAATCAAAATATGGGCCCTGTTTTGCAATGGAAAGTTGGCAGTTATTTCAAATTACCTATAAACAAAAATGAAATTTCCAGTACTAAAAATTTAATTTTCATGTTCAATTGTTTTTAAAATATGTTCAATTACATTCCATTGTTACTGAGATGTTTGCAAAAATGTTGAAAAAATAATTGTGAGATTTCTAATTTTGCTAAGAATGCTAAGTTTGCGGTGTAATTAGTATAATTGAAATCTGTTTTTGCAAGATTTAGAGACGGTTTTGAATTACGCCATTATTTATGTAAGCAAAATGCTTAAATGCTGTATTCCTATGATTCAAACATCTTTAATAAAATGTCAATTTAAAATGACCACATCGTAAAAAAATCATTCTCAATCCTTTGAATGTCTGGTATGGTTTTGGGATTATATAATTTTTTGCTTTCTGTTCCTCCGATCCATGGATCGAGCGGCAATTTGTTATGTAGCTAAGTAAGTATGACTCACACAGGCTTCGTAGGTGGTCAAACTGTCACTCTTTGGCAGCAAATATTAGGCGTACGTCCACCATTTTAACATGACAAGATTTTTCTAGTTAATGCTAAGAATTACATATATTTTTAAGTGTAATTTAGAATTTCGTGGCCCCAAATTTTAACTGGGCATTCTTACTGAGACCTTTCTTTCATATCCAAACTTAAGGTTTTAACCACGTTTTATATGGGACAGAAAACTTATCAAGAACTTAAGTTTTTTTTTTTCATCCACCCAATTTGAATATCACACGACACAATATTTTTAGTCAATCAATTTTCTGTTCCGTTTAAAACATTTATTTAAATATTGGGGTCTCAAAACAGGGTAAATATTATTCAAAATCTGCTGTATAAAATTGCGAATTAATTTAAAATATATAGAAACTGACATGTTACAACCGAGATGAAGAGCATTTTAGAGAAGGGATATGGAAGTCAAGGCATTTACAGGGCTTATGTCCTGCCATTGTCATTTTTTAGTGATACACACTGTGTGACGTGCACCATTTTGTCTATGTTTTAATGTTGTATTTCTTCAATTCGTCCAACTGAACTAAATAGGATTTTTTCAATTTATTTAATTTTTAAAACAAGCAAAATACACATTTAAAAAAAAGCTGCTATCGGAGTACCAACGCAATGCCCTATGTACCACTAGATAGGGTAGATGATGACGATTTCAATTGATGTTATTACTCAAACCAGCCGATGACAGGTCGTACGCCCTGCAAATGCCTCGAGTTCTACGCTCTCTTGTAATATATGTCCTTATATGAAGATATTCAAGAACAGGTAAACTATTCCAAAACAAATGATAAAATATTTTACATTTATAAAAAAATATTTTTATTCATTTTTAAAAATATATTTATCATGTAAGTTAAAAATCAATAATATATTTAATAATTTACTGAGGCTAAAAATTTAGCTTTAAGTTTTTTTAATTATTTTTGTCATTTTTCTAAGTTGTTATATTTTCTTATATTTGTATTCATATCATATGAAAAATTTACAGTTTGATAAATTTATGGTGTGTTACAAGTGTTTAAAAAATATTTTTCGCTGCACATTTTCCTTCATTGTGTATGCATTTTAATAATTGGGAATGCGAATGCAACTATAGATGTTCAAATCAATGATGGCGAGTAGAGCACCCGAGACCTCAAGCATGGCAGGCGAACGCGCCAACCGCTACTTACCCGAGAATACCTATCGAAAACACTCTTCCCAGATGTTTTATTTTCATTCCTTACTGGCGAAAAAATAAGCCTCACTAGTAGGTAAGAATAGTGGATACTGAATTTCAAGGTCACATTGAAATTCAACCTTGAAATTCAGTATCCGCTATTCTTATCTACTATCACATCGTTGATTCGAACATGAATGGTTTTTATAACTAATATATGATTTGCGCACAATGACATATATTTAAATAGACACGTTACTAGCCCCAATAAAATGGCATTTAAATTTGTTGGTAATTACCTTCCGTGCCTTCATTCTCTGTCAGATTTTCATAATGATCAGACATGACACTACTCAGAAATATTCCGTCGCCTGTGATGAAATGCTTTGATTGCTCTGCAACTGTGAAAAACAAAACAGATAAATGGTTTCATTTGTAAATATAATTCTTAAATACGAAATGACAGCCGGTTTAGTGCAAAAAATTAACTTTTTCAAAAACTTCAAGCTCTGGTCGAGGGCCAAAAGTAGTATCGAATATTTTTTTGCATTCCGAGTAATTTAAAAGGCAACTTTTTAGACGCCTTTATTTCAAAATTGTGAAAAAAAAATATCGGCCCACCCTAATGTATATCTCTTTCTAACATTAATGATTGTATGGGTATCGTGATACACTATTTATTTATTTTTAAAATTGTTGAGGGAAACATAATATTTGCTATATTTTATATGTAGTATCAGAGTAACGGGTCTATTTATTATACGTCAGAGTACGCGCATATTTAAAATTTCGAACATTCCGAGCATTTCGTTTCCAACAAAACAGTTGTCTTTTGAAAATAAGATTTTCGTAATAAGATACAGTAAAAAACATATCTAAATTCAAATTAAAACCTGTATATTTTTCATAATTAATTCGGTAGGCATTCTTGTGTTGGGTTTACATTATAATTAAGTATCACACAGCCCATTTACATTTTATTTTCACCATAATTGTTTTCATCTCTTGTATAATGTGTAAAGGAAGACATTTTGTTTTGCGTTTGACGCGCGGTGTTGCCGCCGCGAAAGCAATTGAGTAACAACTGTCAAAATATAAAAAAATGTCTTCCTTTTTTATGGAGTGGATTTCGGCTTTATTCGAAGCTGTTTGTAAAATCTATAACGATAAAATGTATAATTTATCTTGGAATTTAAGGGGCATGCAAAAATGGATTTTTAAATGGTTGCGGTCCCATTTTTGGATGGTTTTAAACACTGTTGCTTATAATATAGTTGGGAAGTCTTTTTTTGTGTTTTAACTTATGAAAAAACAATTTGGAAATTCTGGTTTTCAACGATTAATTTTGCACTGTTATTATTTTTCACAAGGCTTTTAAACGTAGATGTATCTTATAAAAAGGGCTTCTGTATTTAACAGACGTTGGTGTGGCGTTGTATCCATTGTTTCTTTATGACTTTCCAGCTCAACAGGTAAGGTTATCTTCCCTTGTCCCGGGTATCGCTTCTCCGTTTCAAATCCATTTTTGCATGTCGTGTATGGAGGGCGTCGGACTTATTCATATGATGGTCTACTTAATTCTCTAAATAATACCACATTTTTAAATGTCACAGCTAATCGCTTCCGCTAAACGATGTACATTTATTTTCTTTTCACTCGGACCCCGGCGCAATCATCGGCACAGAGAGAGAAATAAGCGAATTTCAAATTCGTGTTGCACAGTTCATTTTCTGACAAAATCTGTGTGCGCGTATGCGCAATGAGTTATACGCAATTGATGCAACAATATTGGACATACACACGCGCAGATTTTGAATCATAAAGCTAATTAAATGGATGAATTCTCACTAGATTTCTAATCATAAAAAATTAATTCCGTTTTTTACCGTTTGCATACAGGATTTTAAACAATATGTATCGTCGTTTTTAGTTAATCCTGTGTAGGTTGGATTCGTTCTGACGTTTCGGGTAGCAGGGGTGATATTCTGGATCTTATCTACCCCTTAGAGAGTGATTAATTTAAAGATTTATTTATTTTTTTGCTTCATATAATGGCCACATTGATGATTAAATGTCAAATGGCATATAAAACTGCTTCAAAAACGGATAAAAACTAATTCGTTTTGGTCAATCCAACTTAATTAACTGTTTTACGTAATGCTTCAGGTCGCAATGGTCTAAATGAAAATTTACATCAATGTTTTGAGTATGTCCAAATGCTTGCAGACTGGCTGGATTTTCTTCCTAGGGAGTTGTTCATATTTAAATTTGTCGCAACAGAGAGGGAAAACATTTTTGAGAAGGGAATATGGGAGTGTAGGCATTTGCAGGGCTTATGAACTGTCATTGGCTGGTTTAAGTGGCCACTTATCGGTTCAGCCGGATGAATCTCACCCACATGATAAATTTTTTAGCTCTTCACAAAAGTCAACAGATGGAAGAGTTGAGGAAATAGGGATGTTAAAACATAGGCCGAATGGTGAATGTTACACAGTGTGTAAAGTGGCCACTTAGACCAGCCAATGACAGATCATAAGCCCTGTAAATGCCCAGACTCCCATATTCCCTTCTCAATAAATGTTTTTCCGCTCTGTCGCAACAAATTTGAAAATTTTAATATTTAGTTTCACGTGTTTGTATTTTTTTGACGTTCAACCATCAGTGTGTCCGTATGTAGTTTAGGTGCGTGCAAAAAATAAAAATCCCCAAATTACCCACTCTCTATGCGACAGAGAAGATTCAGAACACCACCACTGAAACGGTATCCGAAACGTTGAACGAATTCAACCTGTATGGGATCACCCAAAAAAGACGACTCATTTCGATAGCGGTGACTTATTTCAACCAACTTTTGTTTTACTCGATCACTCGGCAATTTTGTCTAGCAATGCTTGCGCCGGAGGCTCCCTCTCTGTGTCCCGTATATACTTAACAAGCTGAATAACAACTGTCTCACGTGGTCGGTGGAGATACGCTTGTCACGAGAGTTGATGATGACTCTGGCTTTGCGGACGGTTGGAACTCATTAGTTTGTGTCTAGACTAGATATTTTGTGTCACACATTTTCTGTAAACTTAACCTGGGAAGTTGTTACACTGCCGCAAATTAGGCTTGGTCGCACACGTAGGTACGCGAGGATTAATACTTGTTTTGTTACTGTCCTATATATCCCATACAGACGTTCAACTATATCTCTAGACTAACATTAATTATAAACATATTATATTAACATATTCACAATTCAAACGGATTTCTGTTACTTTTCGGTAAAATTTCATTTAAAATAGTTTAAATAATCATTCATTTTTTATGTAAAATTATCTCTTCATTAACTTTTATAATTTATATCATTTCAACTACATTAATATCCATGAAAATATCACTTTCAAGTACAGACTTATAACTTTCTATCATGGAAATATCATTTTCACGTACAGACTTATCACTTTCAGTAAACATCATTTTCAATCACAATATACCCTTTGAACTACAAGCTTATGCTTTTTAACCATGGAACTATCTTTCAATTACAAACTTATGCCTTTCATCTACAGGCTTGTAATGTTTAACCATGGAAATATCACTTTCAAGTACAGCCTTATAACTTTCTATCATGGAAACATCATTTTCACATGCAGACTTATCACTTTCAGTAAATATCATTTTCAATCACAACATACCCTTTCAACTACAGGTTTTTGATTTTTAACCATGGAAATATCACTTTCAAGCACAAAATTATGCCTTTCATCTTAAGGCTTGTAATGTTTAACCTTGGAAATATCACTTTCAAGTAAAGACTTATCACTTTCAGTAATTATAATTTTCAATTACAATATACCCTTTCAACTGCAGGCTTATGCTTTTCAACCGGGTCTGTAATGGTCTGACGGGGGTTTTTCAAATCGGTCTGTGGTTCTGTGGCCAGCGTTCAGACTCGTGGATCAAAGGTCCGTGGTTCGAATCCCAAACCACCCCAATGGTCCAAAATAAAATATAAAAAAAAAAATAACATGGAAATATTAATTTCAATCACAAACTCATCCTTTTCAACGTCTTGTAATGTTTAACCATGGAAATATTACTTTCAAGTACAGACTTATAACTTTCTATCATAGAGATATCACGTTCAAGTACAGACTTATCACTTTCTATCATAAAGATATCACGTTCAAGTACAGACTTATCACTTTCCATCATAGAGATATCACGTTCAAGTACAGACTTATCACTTTCTATCATAAAGATATCACGTTCAAGTACAGACTTATCACTTTCCATCATAGAGATATCACGTTCAAGTACAGACTTATCACTTTCTATCATAGAGATATCACGTTCAAGTACAGACTTATCACTTTCTATCGTGGAAATATCACTTTCAATTTCAAACTTAACCCTTTCAATTTGTTTAACTGTATAATTACCATAAATATATTCATTTTCTGACATGTAACCATGGACATATTCCTTTTAAGTACAGACTCATCACAATTGCCCACGTAAACTTATTTAATTTCTTTATCAATTAGACTTAACACTTCATAACTATCAATCATAAACTCGTCACTTTCTACCATACAAAGTACAAACTTGTCAGTTTCGACCGGACTCACCACTTTCAACCCTTTACACATCTTTTAATCAATTACTCACCCACAAAATATTTTTTTACTGTTACGGTGTCGATGGCTTTATTTTTGAAAGATTGCTACATCTTATAGTTCCAGCAGAATTTCATAAAGATAAAAAACAGTTACAAATGAAAAATGATTTTTTTAATATCCGGAAGAAACTTGACTAGAAAATATCATACACGATTCAAGTTGTGTTAGCAATCGACGTGTTCGTAAATGAGGTGCTAGTGTTTTTATTCAAATTGTAGTGATTTTAAGTAATTTGAGAAAACTTTGAGAATAGTGTTTGCATGTTGTTTTTAAATAAAAAAACTGTGTAATTGAGACGATAGTGATTTTTCATCTTTGGACATCTGGTGAGTAAAAATCCTATACATAATTTGTTTGCCTTGACTTCTGGGACTGGAATTTCTGCTTTTTTACTTTACATAAATTGTATGAAACATTCGTGCATTATAAAAAAAACTCCTTTAAATTACTATTAGAAAAATATTACTAACAATTTTACGGTCTTTTTAAATTTATTTTTAAAAACAAAAGTGGGTTATTTAAATATATTTTGTTGCTCCCAAATTGATCGTTTATAAGATGCTCGTGAAGGTAAGATGATCAATCTTACGCTTCAGGTGCCAATGGTGCAATTCTCAGGGATCGAACCCGGGACTTCGAGTACGGTTGGCGAACGCGCCAACCGCGGATGGTTGGCGCAGCAATGCGGTTTGGTTTTTCATCAAAAAGAGGCGTGAGCGTTCGTCCGTCATTTTCGCTTTGGATTAATCTTGAAAATTCCCCGATCGCACCAAAATGTGTCTTACTACTTTCTGTCAAAAGTCAATTGCGTGTCCAATATGGCTGAAAATTTACGGAAATCTTCGAGTAATAAACTCAATGAAATAGGAGAAAGGCTATTCTATGATTATTGACCACGAAGTTACCTACAAATTACTGCAATACAACAGGCCGTAGGTACTTTGGCTGAGAATTGCAAGCGTAAACCGAAACCGTCCATTACAGGTTTGTTGTTAAGGTGATTCTAAACGAAAATATGAAACTAATAACTTATAAACATGTATATCTAGGAAAAAAAATGGCAATTGAAATATTCCATGTATTTTTTTTTATCAAAACATAGAAGTTATGAATGGTTATAGGATGATGACGAAAATGAAAGACGTGGAATGATCAGACAAACCAAAATCTCAAATGAGGGGTCCTATTTGCAAACCCGGCAGAATCCACTTTATTTTGTTAGTTTAAAATTTTAGTTTAATAATTTATAATATGTAACTACTGTCGAAATAATAGGGTCTCTTCACATTTAATTTTTTTTTACGATGTTCATTATTAATATTTTTTTCATGTGACATCTGATAACTTTTCTACAAAGATTTAAAATACGCATGTTTTGGGTCACCCCAAACGAGACGTTTCACGCCCTACGGGACAAACGGCACGTATGAAGTTTTGGTGTCAAATTTTTACGCAACGTTTGTTAGAAGCGCAGTCGGCGGTCATAATGCGTGCCATCAAAATGACGCAATGCCAACTGCGAGCCATTTTGAAACCCGAAAATTATAAATGAAACTTGTTTCGAATACATTGTTAGTTATATGAGCAGAAACATAAAAATCCGCTCTAAATATACATGATATATTTAACGTTATTCCCGACTTGTGAAAATACCCTATTACGATGTCAAGAAACAATAGTGAAATAATTTACTTCATTTTGGAGATTGCTGCCATTTTCGCAACAAACCTGATAATTTGAATGTCACATTCTCACAAATAAAGCCGTATTTTGAGTGTCAAATTCTCACAAATAAAGCCGTATTTTGAGTGTCACATTCTCACAAATAAAGCCGTATTTTGAGTGTCACATTCTCACAAATAAAGCCATATTTTGAACTGATAATGTTTATTGGTATATATGTATTAACTTGATGCATCACACTAAGCAGTGTTCCATTCAACTTCGGTTCCGGAACTTAACTTTTAGGCGGTAAATGTGAAGCAGCGAAAAAAAAACACTTTGAATTCGCACTAAACTAGCAAAGACAGTGAGTCTTTTTTACTCTATTGCGCATTTTGCGCGGCAATGTCGACACGACAACGCTAATTTTTCAAAACATAATTTCAAACTATCGTTCTATGAAGCATCATCTCTATTTCATTATGCCTCTGAAAATATTATAATTTATTTTTTATTTTTTTGTATACAATAGGAAATTACCACTTATTATTTACAATTTAAATTAATAAAGGTCTATGAAATACATTGCTATTCCCTTTCCGCACCTAATGGTGCATAAGCCACTGCATTGGTACACCAATCTCAGTGTATCTTGATCATTTTTGTTAGATGATCAGTCTTACACTTCAGGTACTAGTCCAGGGACAATAAAATATTCTGGTGTGAAAACACCCTTTTTAATAAATATTTCAAATCAACCATGTCGGGAATCGAACCCGAGACCTCTTGAATGGTAGGCAAACACGCTGACCATTACACCACGAGATCGACAATAAAAGACTGTCAAGTAAAAAATAATTATTAGCAGCGTAAAAAAAAATTTAAATGTATAATTTTGATTCGGATGAAATTTGAACTTTGTGGCTGTTTAAATTTAAATAGAACATCGACACTAATATTCACGTGACAATTATCAAGGCTGAACATGTCGCCTTTTTGTAGGGACATGTCTCCACAATATCCATATTGCTTTTGAAAATAAAATCAATTATTTTAAATCCATTTCATATATTTTTATCGGTATTCGTAGTATGTGATATTCTCCTATTGTATTCTGAATAAGTTTCAATTCGAATCTCACTTTTTTAAGATTTTGGATTCTGACAAGTTTGCAAGTAATACCCTCAAGTCTGGTCGTAGACACACCCGAAGGGCATGTATGACTCGATGTATGAATTAACGTGAAGCTAGAAATGTACGTTAGGATAGACGTGTGTGGCGGTCCATTCTCTCTGCCTAACTCTACGGAAACGGCTAGATGGTAGCAGTAGTAATTTTCTACACTTCCCAACCGTCAAAGAAAATCGTGTGATATAAAAATTATGTAGTCTATGTAGATTAAATTTTCGACCTTAGCTTGTCTATAAAAGTGACATCATTAAAAATTGAAAACACGTCGACATGAGCGTAAATATACTGTTTTTAGACCGTAAACTTTCAATATACTGAGTGTATCGCGAGAGAAAAGGTTAGATTTAACACCCATTTTGACAAAAATGTAACAATTGAGTACTTCAATATCATAAGGAACTTAACTACCATTTTACATTCATTGTAGATTTTGATACAAATTTGTTCTTTTAGATCATTGCCATAATTAAAAACACTAAATCTGTAGTTATTCCTTGCCGAAAATCAGCTTTAGTTCAGACCGTACTTAACGCTTAGCAAGATGTTTTTTTTTTTTTTAACATATGATGGTTGAAGGCTTCAAAATCCCAAACAAAAATGGATTACTTTGACATATTACAACAGAGATGAAGAACATTTTAGAGAAGGTAATATCGAAGTCTAGGCATCTACAGGGCTTATGACCTGTCATTGGCTGGTTTAAGTGGCCGCTTTACACACTGTGTAACATACACCATTCTGCCCATACCATATTTGAACATCTATATTCCTTCAATTCTTTCACCTGCTGATGTTTGTGAAGTTGAAGAGCTTGAAAAAATAAAAAAAATTCAGACAATGCCTAGTGTGTAGGTGAAATAATTCAATTAGATGAATCTCACCCGCATAAATAAAGGTTTCAGCTCTTTAACTTCACAAACATCAACAGATGAAAGAATTGAAGGAATACAGATGTTCAAATATGGGCAGAATGGTGAATGTTACATGGTGTGTAAAGTGGCCACTTAAACCAGCCAATGACAGGTCATAAGCCCAGATGCCTAGACTTCTATACTACCTTCTATAAAATGTTCTTCATCTCTGTTGTAATATGTTAATGTTAACAGCTTACCAGGGAGTTGAATCCAGTCCTTGTCTACAAAAATTTGGACAAACTCAAAATATTGTAGATTATTTTGTTTTTATCAAAATGTATCATTTATTAAAACTTTCAAAAATGTACTATTTTAAAAATCATAATTAAGATTTGACATACAGTCCTTTCGCACAAAGCCAGCACACCATCAAAAAGTAGCAGAAAAACAATTTAGAGAACGAATAAAGGTGTTATTTTATCAGCAATTGTACTGGTGTTCAAAACTTTAACCCAAATATCATTGCTTTTTGTTTTTGTCACATAACTCCTTTATCAATTCGTGTCTTCAATTGTTATAATGTAGTTAATAATGAACATGAGAAAAAATGAGATCATAACATTGCCAAGAAAGGGGTTGAATCCAAAATTGATATATTTTAAAATATACTTTTATCGATTATTGAGACTGCAGTCTGATAAAAAATAAGGAAATCATACGATTTGGCCATTTTAAAATGCCGGTCTTTCAAAATCATACCGTTAAAAAAATTAAAAAAACATACAGATAAAATCAATAATTTTTGCTAAGGTGCCTACATCAAATAACTAATAATATCTGTATGTCTCAAATAAATAATGCTTCAGAATCTTCCGATATTAATTCCTACTCACATTACTATTTATTTGATATTATTTTAACATAACAGTTTGTCAAATTTACCAATAAAAATATTTTTGAAGTTAGGTTCCTTTTGATTTTATAGTACTCAACCGTTAACTTAAGCTTTATCCAATCTTTTTTCGACGTGATTGCCCTTTTTGTGAATTGAAACATGATGTTTTAATGTTTGTAGTTTACGGTTAATTTTTACAATATCTCGTTCTGACACCATCGCAATATGAATATATCCGATCCAAACATGTTCACAATATATCCAAACATGTTCACAATATATCCAAACATGTTCACAATATCAAAGTTTTACTCTCAATGTTAATTATACTATATCTACTATGTAAACTGAGACATTCTATGGATTTGTGCTTCATTAAACTAAATATTTCTCTTTAAAAACGGAGCAGTGTAATAATGTCCTCAGGCACAAAATTTTATCTGGTTTTGCCGTCACAAAGCGATGTTTTTTTTTTCTTTAAATACTTTTAATACACATGTTACGAAAATACTAAAACCTCTTGTGTTTTAACCTGCCCTTCCTCTAGAATCTAGATCTCCAAAAGTCTAGATCATAATCCTTACGCCCGTACTTTACGAATGAGAAAACTAAACACGAAATTGCCGAGGATTCTGACCGAGAAATCTTACAGCTAAATCTGCTGTCGTAAGAACGAAGGACGCATCTAACATTTTTTTCCAAAATGAGTTAAGTACATATTCGGAATCAGGAAAAAAAATACGCATCTACTGGTACATGAATTTTCTTCCTAAAATAAGCACAACCCTATTATTTTCACTAATAAATGAGACTAAACTGTAAAAAGTTTCGAAGATTACTAAATATAAAAGGCTGTTCTGACTTTTATACTTATAGATTATACACGGGGCCGGGACACAACGCGTGGTTATATAATCACGTGTTTACACGGCTCCAGGATACAAAGTGTTAATAAGGTTCATGATCCACGTTATTTTGAAACCAAATGTTGATTGCTGATCGCAGAATAATATAAATACTGTTAGTTGTCAGTAGTCGCGTCGCCGCAAGATAGCTCGTTTTGCCAACTGAGAAACTGCCCATTGTCTGTCATGGCGCCGAAAAAAACTACGTACTAAGTAAATCGGAATATTGTGTGTTTTTAATGAACATCCGCCACTCGGTCAGAAAGGGTCAAAAGGAAAAATACTGCTTGGTGACTATAGTCCTTAAAATATAGCTTGATTGAAATGACAGCTGTCAAACTAATGTTTAATAGTGATGGGAAAATACTGATCACTGATCATGTACCGATCAAATCGATTTTATCAGTTTTTTCATGCAAACATGAAACTCTGTTTCTGAAAATTGATATAAAAACGCAAAAACAAGAAGCAGTAGTGTGTTTAAGACAATTAGTCACCGAAAAATTTATACTTTTTTTTTAAGACATTTATACTTTTTTCATGAACCACATCGAATGAATTATTTTTTAACATATTACAACAGAGATGAAGAACATTTAAGAGAAGGTAATATAGAAGTATAGGCGTCTACAGGGCTTGTGACCTGTCAATGGCTGGTTTAAGTGGCCACTTTACACACTGTGTAACATTCACCATTCTGCCTATATTTGAACATCTATATTTCTTCAATTCTCTCGTCTGTTGATGTTTGTGAAGTTAAAGAGCTGAAACCTTTATTGTTGATAAATTACCCGGTCCATGAAGAAGTATAGAAATTGAAAAAATAACATTTTCAGGCGTTGCCTAGTATGTAGGTGAAATAATTCAATTAGATGAATCTCACCCGCATAAATACAGGTTTCAGCTCTTTAACTTCACAAACATCAACAGATGAAAGAATTTAAGGAATATAGATGTTCAAATATAGGCAGAATGGTGAATGTTACACAGTGTGTAAAGTGGCCACTTAAACCAGCCATTGACAGGTCACAAGCCCTGTAGATGCCTATACTTCTATATTACCTTCTCTTAAATGTTCTTCATCTCTGTTGTAATATGTTAATATAAACAGCTCCCCAGGGAGTTGAATCCAGTCCTTGTCTACAAAAATTTGGACAAACTCAAATTATTATTGAATTATTTTTTATTCCATCAATTTATCCATCTCTAAAGTTTTTGAAAAATGATGTAACCTTGTGAGAACGTCGTTAATAATTAGGTTTATAGCTGATTTCATATATTTAGGTTGATTTATATGTCAAGCATTGTATTAAAAAAATAAATTAACATGCCAGATATTAATGATTTTTCGTGTGTCTTAGACGTTACTAGAAAGTTATGTTGTCACTTTTGCTGCAACTGTCATTCTAATCAAGCTATATTTTAAGGACTATAGTCTTAGTCAAACACACTCTTGTTGGATGCAGAATTTACATATCACACCTTCAATCACTGGTTTTGGACAAAGTGCCGGACTTGCTTGGGTTAAAAGTCGCAAAGGTAAGTTTTCCTCATATTACATATAATTCATTGTTATATTTAGTATTTCTGCGGAGAAAATATAATTTTCTGGGTCACAAAGCCGCATGTTGTTCGTCCTTTTTGCTAACGCCCGATATCTGAGCTGATATAATTTTTAATGTGCCCTTCTAAATGAGAAAGTTTATAAAAAAAAATATAAAAAATGTTAGACTATCATTTTTTTTATTTGATAGTAGACTATCGAACAAGCCGCGAAATTTATTTGTTTATTTTTTATGTATCGTATTTTTTTGTTATTATCATATTATATACATTAAATTACACATTTATACAACGTTGCTGTTACTATCTAACTAGGGTTATTTTTTGCCCTGTTGTAAGCCAGTCAAAATGATATATAAGAAACAGTAATCAACACATAGAAAAATAAAGAAAGGTCTAATAAGACATACTGAAAAACATAGTAAAACACATAGTTATAAAAATAGCAAAAAAACATAGTAAAACATGTAAAACAACATAGTAAAAAATGCAGTAAAAAATATAGTAAAAACGTATTTAAAAACCCAGTAAAATACATAGTAAAAAGAGAATACATTGTAAAAAACATAGTAAAATACATAATAAAAAGAAAAACCATAAAAAACACACAGTAAAAGATGTGATAAATAAAAAAAATGTGTATTACCTTCGCTGTTTTTTTTTAAAGTTTAGTAATTTTGAAAATGCTCCGCCCGTGGCTTAGTTAAATAGTCTATTAACAAACAAAAAACCCCTAAACTTCCTCATTTCATAGCACATAAATAAAAACCCTGAAGCCCAGTGTGGTAACTAGAGATGTGAGGCCGGTAGTATACCATTGGTAGTTTATAGTAAGAAACGTATTCTACTGTAGGATACGGTCGTTTTCGGTAGTTTTGGTAGAAAACATTTTTCTCAATAAAATGGCTGTACAATCACTTGATTAGTAATATTTGATTATAAGGCCTGTATTACCATTGATATTTATCTGTGTAAGAAACCGTATAATACGTCAGAATACGGTATTTTTCTGTAGTTTTCATAGGAAACATTTAATTTTTAAAAATGGCCGTTTAATCACTTTATAAGTAGTAATTCATTATTTTCGTCCATAGTGCACTGCCTCGTTTGAGTCCATAGGGCACTGTTTGATATTTTGATTTTCTCACCCTTCTCACGTAAATTTTCAATAAAGAAGCCGTACTGTCACGAAACATGAAATTATTCATTGATAAACTACTTCAGTAAGGGGCTCAAAATTTTAAAAAAAAAAAATATTAGCGTTCTTTAAATTTACCCAAATATTTCCATTTTGGTAGCCATTTTCAACGAGTTGTAAATAACTCACTATTAGAAAATGGAAATCAAGTTGGGGTAGAGTGGGGTTCGAACCTCGGACCTCTGATCCGTGAGTCCGCAACACTAGCCACGAGACCACAACCCGATTAAATTAAAACAAGAATAGTAAAATTATAGTAAAAAAGTATTTATTTTTCATATTTTTTACCAAAACTACGATAGGAAACGGTGGATTACCCCGGTAAACTACCGAGCGATTTGGTAGACTACGGTATTTTTACAACTCGAGACATAGCATAGTAAGGAGTTACGCAGAAATACGAACTAAGACAATATGGAGATCTCTTTCTCACACAGATGTTTGCATGCGTATTGTTATTTGCTATCTCTTCATTTCAAATTGTTTGGGGCAACGCAATATCTTTGCTAAATATATCGCTCATCCGGTGCAAGAACGACACAACTAACATTTTTTCAAAATCGTGATAAGTATGCCACAAGTCTTATAAATACGTGTTTTATCTGGTGCAAATCCGCCTGATTGGTCAGTTGCGCGCGGGGACCTGCCGAAAGCGCTTGTGTCTGTGCCTGCGTAGACATAGAGGCAATCGTGACAAACTATTTGTAAATTTTTCAGTGCAACAACGACGCAACTGTGGTTTTTAAGCACCACAAAACACTGATCGCACTAAACAATATAACAAGATTATCCGAATTAAAGTTGGTTCTCTTTACAAAAACAAACCCTGGCGTTTTTGAGTAAAAGACTAATATGATGAAGACTGGACTGAAGCAGATTGCATAAAAAGAAGATACAGGAGTTCAGTTATTATGAATGATATAATTTTGAAACCGGCGTACACTTCAAAGATCAGTATTGCTGAACGAAAAAAGGGATTTAATGTATTTGCTCTAAACTAACATTGTTCCTAACTACGACGAAGGATTTTATAATAATTAATTAATTAATTAATTATGATAACTTATATAGCGCCATTTTCGTAATAAAATACCTCAAGGGCGCTTTACATGGTGATTCTATTGTTAAGTTAATTTAATTGAAGCTTTTAAATTTGTAATTTAATTAAAATAATTTATTTTGTTGTCACGTGCTACGGATTTATTCAAATGATTTAGAGAACAAGTGGGTTTTAAGTTTTTTCCGAAACATCACTTCACTTTCACAGCCTCGCACCTCTGCTGAGAGAGCATTCCATGCCATAGGGCCTGCGACCGCAAATGCGCGTTCACCAAATTTAGTGCGCTGTTTGCGTAGAGGTATAATAACTTTTCCTCTCGCCGTAGACGTAGCTGATCTAAGCGTGAGACACCTGTCAGGTAGTTCATCTGGAATGTCTTTAGATAAGTCAATTTAAATAATAAATATTGGCAGTTGATCTTATTTTCACCCATAGGTAATGCAATAATGCACAAAAATTGGCTTGCTTACAATAAAGCGACAAATTAAATGTGACGTAGCAATTTTTTTACATAAAATAATTATGGGGATGAATAAAATAAAAACAATAGTAAAATTTAACCAACAATGTCATACATATGAAACAAGGGGTAAAAAAAAAGATAAAATTACCAATGAGGAGAAAAACAGAATCTCAAAACTCATTGTACAAGGGATTGAAGCTGTACAATGAGTTACCTGAAGGAATAAAGGAAATAGAAAAAATCTAAATATTTCAAATTAATTTTAAAAAATGTGATTGAGAAATTTTGATAAAAAAAATGTAATATTATTAAAAATTCATATTGTTTCTTAAGATGTTATAAACTAAATTAATAAAGCATTAATATATAAATAAATAATAACTTGACACAATAGTCTAAAAAGGTATTATCCTAGTACAACAACAACGTAAATATAAGTAGTGATATTTTTATTGGTATATATTTAGAGATCATTTAAAGTAATTTTCGAAACTTTTTGCAATAAGTTAACAAGTTAGTAGTCCAAACCAACAAAATATTCAACAAAATCAATGAAAATATATAAAATAAAGTAATTTGTGACAATTACAATCTTTAATTGCCTCCCCTGCAAAATCATGTTCACTGCAGTTATGTCGTTATTGCACCGGATGAGCGATATGTTGCGGTAAGTAACGGAATAACGTGTCTATTTGTTATACATCGGTGCTTCAAATTAATAATTTCAGTACGTAGGGCGCTTACATCAAATATGTAGGACTTCGTTTATCCGAACTCCATCAAGTTACGAGTATAGTAAATTTAGTACTAAGCAACATCTAGACCCTGATTTAATTTATTTATGATTATTTTTTATTTATTCATATAAAGATACAAATTACAAAAAACATTATAAACGTATCCCTAACTCTATGAGGCCAAGAGCCCTGTGCTGAGTTGGGATACAACAAAATAGAAAGTGAAAGCAGCATATTATTAAAGAATACTACAAATAAAAATTATTACATAAACATCAATTTTAATAAACACCTGTAGCTCAATCGCAAATAACTATCGATGTGCTGAAAAACATGCTAAGCATTTGAGCGATCACAATGAACAATAATGAACATGCTTAAGTTATTGCAGTCATAAGTTAACGCGTGTGTAATCTCTAAGTCAACACTCGTGTCGGTTTGTTTTTTGTTTTCCTCGTAATGAAATACAGTTCACTGGCGAAAAATCGGCGTTTACTATAAAAAAATAATACAATTTATTGCATTTGCCAGATAATAAGGAGTATCTAATACAAAAAAGTGAAAATTAAATTACAATTATTATGGCGACTGCTTTTCTTGACATTTGGCTTGCGAACCGCCGGCTAAATGCAATGAATAGCATGATAAATAATTAGTAAATAAATAAAAATAGCAGTTTTGGAATATTTTCCATATTTACACCGGTGAAATTCAAATATGTGATTGCGCAGCAGGATTATACGTCGCGAAATGTAAATATTTTGACAATTAATATTAGGTGTTCACGGATGTTGCTTTGTGATCGCGAATACGATAAACAACCTCGGTGAGAAATTGTTATCACGTCGCTTATTAGCACGTCGATAGTTATTTGTGATTGAGCTACTGAACAACAAGCTTAATAGTACTATAATTTATAAATCTATGCAATGTTTCTCAGTAGTCTCCTGCAAAGGTCTCTTCCCTTAGACAAAATCCAAATTTGTACACTTCTCCTGAAAATGGCTTTCATTTCCTCGAAACCTCAATATGTTCATCGGGGCAACACTCTTGGGACCACAAAAGATAAATGTCTAATTTGAAGAATTAGAATTTAAAAATACTTATTTGGTAAAAAATTGACACACCTTATGTTGAATCCAGCAAAAAGTTTTTTTTTGTACAGAGAAGTTTCTTGAAAACGTACAAAAAAAAATAATTTGAACTACGTCCCAAGTTCTTAAAAATCAACCAACTGTAGAGTGTTGTTATCGGTTTCTGGTTCCCCGAAGCCAATTCACCAATCAGCAAAATGAAAAAGTTGACTTACATGTTTGTAAGTTGACTTACGCCCATAGATTTATCATTGGTTCGCGTTTATCTAGGGTTGAATGGGTTATGTCTAACTGGAACTATTTATCAATAATAATGTTTTATATGTCTGCATTCTATATATATTTATGTACTGTATGTAATCAGCCTTAACTAGGGTGGTGATTGGTGGACTATTGTTTGGTGTTACTGGTATTGGTGACCTATGGGCGTATGGGACGGACCTGTTTATCTGTGTGTTGGAATCCCAGGTGAGTTAACACTTTACATTTTTACACAATAGAAGAGGTTATTGGCTTCAAAATTACTGGGTAATTAAGTGGGTTATTTGAGGGGAAAAGATGCAAATTCAGAAATCTCCACTGAACAACGGCGGCCTTTACGCATCGGGGTATTCCAAACGCTCTCGTGGCCGTATTGTCTCGCGTATTTACACACAAAATACACGAGAAAAACTGTTTTCTCGTGGCGCGAGAGCGGTTCAGAATACCACTCCGGGGGTGCAATTGAACGTAGTTGTACAGAAAGCAGCCAGTCCACAATTTTGAAAAAATGATATATTATTTATTTATAAATTTATTGCAAAAAAATAATATACATACTTAATAACAAGGAATCTATATAAAACTAATTAATGTAAAATGAAAACGGAGTGTTCTCTGTTTATGATAGTCTCCATCTAACATGGCACAGCCTGTTCTAAGATGGAGATTTTCTATCTTTAGAGCATAAGTAGTCCTATACTAATAAAACAATAGCATAAAAAAGAAAAACTAAAACTACTTAATTAAAAATGCCTAGTTAATCAAATGTAAGAAACAAAAAATCATTATAAAGTATATATACGTGCCAAGAATACATGTTACTTAAACATAAATAATATAGTATAATTTAAAAAATATTAAGCAATGAAATACATAATATGCATATGTATTTCATTCATTATATATACTCATCTTCTTTTTTTACACCAACTTTACTTCTTAACACTGTTCTATCTTTTATTGCTTTATATTGTATTTTCAAAATTTTATGTTGTTTACATACTCATGTTTTATATAACTTCCATGGGCGTGAAAAATTAATAAAATAAATATTGATGTTATCGGGTGCAGTAAGGTCAATGTTTTGTTCTGCTAAAATCAGCCAGACCACTTTCATATAAAAAGAACTGTATTAATCACCTTCTGAAAATAGTTTTGTCGCAAAAACGGCATTTCTCAATTTGCAGAAAACACCCACAGCACTAGGAGAATCTTACGGTTCTTAATGTAACATTAAAACTGGTCTAATACATAATTTGATTCTTGTTTTGAATGTAAAGAAAACTAGTGTATTCATTGTTTATCACATTCATTTGTTGAAGTCGAAAACATTCCAACTGCTGTGTAGATTTTATTATTCACTCTTTTCACAAAAGTGTTATTATTATCTCAGTTTCACTTTTCTATGGATGGCTGCTTTCTGCATAACTACGTTCAATTACGAATCTTCTCTACCTCTTACAGAGTGGTTAATTTAAGGATTTATATTTTTGCATGCAACTACACTTTGCTTCATATACGGCCTTGTTGATGATTAAACGTGAAATTATGTATGAATAAAATACTACTATGGGGAACAGGAAATCAAAATGACAAACAGACTACGAAGACAGAAAAATAAAATATTGAAGTTAGTATATGACCTCCCTTTTCTAAAAGCAACTAAAAAAAATGGGAAATCGTTTTCAAGCGTTGCCTAGTATATTAAATAATTTGATCGGTTGAAAAACAGATGGAAGAATTTAAGAAATATGGATGTGTTCAAACATAGACAAAATAGTGAATGGTACACAATGTCAGGCCACTTAAACCAGCCAATGACAGGTCCTCCAAAATGTTCTCCATCTCTGTTGTAATTTGTTAATAACTAAAGAACTCTTTAACCAAACTAAACAATTCAATATAACTGAACTCTTTAAACTAGAATCCTTAAAATTTATTCATAAATTAGCCACTGATGTAATTGTAGACGAAGAATTTAACTTGAAAAAAAATTGTAGTAAACATGGACACAATACGAGAATATCAGAACAATATCAAATAAAACATTCTAAAGCGAGACAAGGACAGTCGAGAACTACCAGACAAAACTAAACAAAAGACTCAGACAACCTTTACAAAAGATGTTAAAAATATTATCATTAACAATAGAATATTAATTTAAAAATGAAAAAATATTCTGGTAAATGAATGTAATGTAAGGTCTATAAATAAATTTCAAATAAAAATAACTGTTAAAAAATACAAAAAAAACTTTGGTGCCAAGAAGGAGTTTCTTACTGAGATATTTTTATTAAACTGATAACTAAAACACGTAATATTTGTAATTACATAAGTAAAATAAATGATTCAATGTCTGTTGAAAACGAACATTGCTAGTTATGTAACAAAATATGGATTTATCTAGTTTTGCGTATTAAAAAGGGGACATTTCTAAATTGGATTCTTATAAAATTGGAGATGTCTAAATTTGCTAATTACAAAATTGAAATATCACATTTTTTCTGATTAAATAAATACTGCGTGTGATTGGCTGATTTTGAGAATTTATTTATAATAATATGCTTTGCAAACTCGATGGAGATTGTTAGGTTTTCATTATGCTAAATCAATTTCGGGACAGTTATTTAGGATTTTTTTTATGTAAATATTATTTTGACTTCAATAATTCATTGATCAGTTTTAGTGGAGATTTCTAAATTCGCTTCTAGTACCTTCATTTCTAAGGATATTTTTACCAACAAAATACGGTGTATTGAGTTCTGACCTACAAAAATCATCATCGTACCCTGATGTGCATTCAATGGTGCACAAGCCACTACTTTGATAAACCTACGTTGCATTGTGATGTACTGGTGACTGCATTTTTCTACCATGTCTGATGACTCCAGCTCGAGTTGACGTAAAGTATTTGCTTAGCAGTCGTCTTTTTAACTGTCTTTAGACTGGCCCCTGGAGCGAAAGACTGCTCATAGTATCATGATGTAAGATGATTGAAATACACAAAAATTAATGCACCAATGCAATGTTCTATGGTTATATGATGATTTTTAGTATCTAAGAGTCAAAGAGAACAGTCTCTAAATATTTTTACGAACCACATTTTCGAACAATGAGATTTATACTTAAATGTATTTTTAAAAATGAAATATTTACGTTTTTATGATTTACTGAAGTTTTCAGATTTTTTATACAATTCACTATTATAAAATGAGAACGTATATTGCACTGATAGCTTAAGGAGCTTTAGAGACATCAGTTTAGTTCGAGTATGTAGTTAGATGTAAAAAAATCTATGTTTTTAGCCGCACTACTCAAGCTACAATATTAAAGCTAGAAGCTAAATTTGAAAAAAATCTGTATGGCCAAATTGACAAAAAAAATTATGCCAGAGTAATATAACTGCCAAATTTGCTTGAGCTGTCAGTTTGTCGTCATTTTATATTAAAGCAGATGGAATTTTACCCAAAACTGTTTAAATGTCGCATTCAGTTGAAAAGTTCAACTGGGGTGGTATTCTGGATCTTCTCTACCCCTTGAGAGTTATTAATTTGAAGATTTTTTTTTCAAAGCAACGAGACTTTGCTTCACACAATGGCCACACTGATGACTAATCGTCAAATGGTGTATAAAACTGCTGCAAAAACGGAAATAAAAAGTTTGGTCGATTCCATCTAATTGAGTGTTTTGGGTACTTAGGTCGCAATAATGTTCTAAATGAAAATCATCATGTTTGATTTTACGTGTTCATATTTTTTGACGTTTGAACATCAGTGTGGCCATTATGTGAAGCAGTCTCGTCACTTTAAAAAAATTAAATTCTTCAAATTAATCACTCTGTAGAAGTAGAGAAGATCCCGGATACCACCCCTGGCTCGCAGCACGTCAAATTGGCGATAGAGCAGAGTTCAAACCTTGGACCTTTGATCCTTGACTACTTGACGCGACTGTGCGTCAAAAGCGCGGCTCGAATTTTGCATGTTCGTAATGACACCACATATCATGTTGATAAAAATATCCTCAGTTTTCATTTTTGCTCAAATATGTTATCTTTATCTCATAACTACTAATGTTCATCGATTCACGGAACTAACCGGTTCTTTTGGCATAGTACGAGTATCTGACTGGCAGTCAGAGACGTCCAGAAGTTCTGGCACAAATCGTCTGAATTAGCTGTCTCGGACTAGACAACCTAATGCTGGGGACCAACAGTTTGCAACTTAGAAGCGATCGGTTCGCACTGACCCAATTTTTCAGGCTAATAGGTTATTTAGAGAAATTGGCCATTTTGGAGAGTATTAATTTGTATGTTCCCAATGGATATCTCTGACAGCGTCAGCACATACTGTTTTACCTCCCGGCTTCCAGAACTAACCTGCCTCCGGTTATGCCAATCGAAAGAGCAGCCCGGCAGCTAAACATGATCACTTTCGAGATCAAAATCTTTCACATCAGTGAAACTATGTTTAAGAGGCAAATGAATACTCGCTGGGTTTTTACAATTTTACAAAATATTAAAATTTTGTGGCCATTTTGTCGTAAATAACCGTATAAAAAAATGGTAACAAGTTGTGGTAGAGCGGGGTTCGAACCTTCGACCTCCTGATCCGAAGTCCACGACACACGACGCTACCACTGGTCCACAACCTGATTTTACGGACTTGGCATCCGGTGCCAGGGAAAGACTCCAAATTCTAAATACTTATTTCTGATTGTGTAGTTCCAGGTCACGGCGGCTTGTTACCAGGGGCGGTGTATCCGGCCCCCGGGTCTCCGTTTGCTGGAGGCGTGCGGGCGTTCTATCCTCCGCCGATGGCGCCCCTGTTCTACTGGGGCTACCCGAGCCCGCCTGTCTCCCCGACTCACATCTACCAGCCCGCTCCTGCCCACATGGTATGCCGAGACATTTTCAAAAATTGATATTATATCACAATGCAGGTACATGGAAGTTGTTATTACAGGTTAATTACCTGCTATTTGATGGTTTTTTATTCTTCATCATCGTCATCATTCTCCTTTCCACACCCATTGGTGCATAGGGCACTACAATGGGAAAGTGATCAGTCCACCCATCAGAGGCCTTTTGGGGAACGGATTTTTTTTTTTACGGTTTAAACAACCATCAAAATTAATATTTTACGTCCACCATGCCAGGAATCGAACCTAGGACCCCATGAATGGTAGGCAAATGTGCCAACCACTTCATAATAGGACGGACTTATTTGCACTCAATTTGTTTATTTTTTACCTGAGATTTGAGAACCATTGTGTCGTAAGCACTCGTCCAGGATTATGATTCTATTTCACACACAGAACTGTATTCTTCGTTTGCCTGGACACAGAGTCTACAACTACAGAGACTACAATTTTTACATTAATTTATAAAAAATGCAAACAGCATATTTTTAGTGTCAAAATGAGATGACGCTCACGGTCAACAGCAAGACGCTTGACTTACACACGGAAGGTTCCGGGTTCGATTCCCGGTGAGAATACAAAAACTAAATGTGATTTCCCTCAAGCCTGGGTGTTTTGTGATGTAATTCACCTCTGTAATTGGGCCTCCGATCTGTTGTGGTGCAAAAAATATATAAATATACATATATGTAAAAAAAAAAACATATTTCAATGTCAAAATGAGGTAATGCATTAGCATTACCATTAGGTCAACATCATATTTTTATGTTAAAATGAGGTGACGCTCATGGTCAACAGCATATTTTTAGCATCTATATGAGATGACGCTCGCGAACAACAGTTTATTTTTTGTGTCAAAATGAGGTGACGATCACGGTCAACAGCATACTTTTAGCATCAATCTGAGATGACGCTCGCGGTCAACAGCATATTTTTATCTCCAAAAAGGGATGACATTCGCAAGCAAGGAGTTAAAAGTGCTTTTTTTATATTTTTAGGTGCCTGAAGTGATTCCTATGGCGGGGAGCCCCCTTGCGGTACAGTTCGACCCCCTCTCTGCGCCTCTGCCCCCTCCACACGCCCCCATCCCCTCCGCCACCCTGCCGGCGCCCCCCTCCCACCACCACCACGCTATCTCTACACACACACAGCCACCGATGCCTAGCCGATACTTGGAGCTGTTTATGGTCAACTGATTCAAAGCAAAAAATGGACCGGAATGGGTGAAAATAAAACTATTTAGCATAGTGTATGTATTCACATCGTAGGTTGAAATCAAACACAAATTTCTTGCCCGCAATTCATTATGTTTTTTGTCGCACCTAACTATTCCCTTGGCCACATTTAATGGCGCATAGGGCACTGCATTGTACACTAATCACAGTGTATCTCGAGCGAAGGTAAGGTGTTTATACTTACGCATCCGGCGCCAGTCCAGGGTCTATGAAATATTGCAATTTAAAAACAATTATTACTGATATTAATTTATTATTAAGGCATCCAAATGGCACAATTTATCGTTTGAAATGAGAAATAAGATATTTTTGTAATTATTTGAAAATGTCCATCAGAGAAAAAACTTTTTTGAGAAGAAAACGGCAAAAATTGACAAGAAATTTGTGATTGATTTTACAATTTTAAAATAATTATTCAAAACAATTTTATCTATGAACGTTCTATAGAAATAGTTGACAACAATTTGAGAGATATATTAAAGTAATCTGTTTGTAAGATTTTATACTAAATTATGATATTAATTTATTACTTAGGGTCCCTACACAAGTAAAGATATATCATAGCTATTTTAAATCTCCCTTCCCGGTTTGTGTAGCTAGTACACATTGCATCTAATAACTTTAATATCTCCATAAATATAATAAAGTATGGGTTTAAATTTTCGGCATTTCTCCGTTATACATTTACGAATCGATTAATTAAAAAAAAAAAAAAAATAATGCTTCTTGGGAACAAAAAGAGCATTTTATCAAGAATCAGAGATTGCCAATACAATAGAATTGCGGACATACGTAGTAAAAGAGAAGCCTCATTTATAATTGTCTCACACACTCTTTACGTCTCACTCTCGATAATAAAGGTGTATTCGGAAGCGAGAGAGAGAATTCAACAGCAAATTTTTTAGTACTTCTCCCAGACGCCGGTCAGTAGCCATCCGACTTTCGTCGTAGTTTCGCTCAAATAACGATCGTTCCCGAGTAGAAGGGTCCTGCTTCTAGTTTTCGAGTCCCGTAAGCCAAAGGAGGGCAAGGAGAATTAAACAACTCCAAAAGATCCTAGGGCGATATGGCAGCAGAACCTCAATCACAAATGACTATCGACGTGCTAATAAGTGATGTGATAACCATTTCTCATCATGGTTGTTTATCGTATTCGCGATCACAATGTAACATCCGCGAACAGCTAATATTAAATGTCTAAATATTTACATTTCGCGATGTATAATCCTGCTGCGCATCACATATTTGAATTTCACCGGTGTAAATATGGAAAACATTCCTAAACTGCTATTTTTATTTATTTATTTATTATTTATCACGCAATTCATTGCATTTAGCCGGCGCGGCGGTTGGCAAACCAAATGTCAAGAAAAGCAGTCGCCATAGTAATAGTAATTTAAATTAGATTTTTTTGTATTAGATACTCCTTACTATTTTGCAAATGCATTATATTGTATTATTTTTTATAGTAAACGCTGATTTTTATTTACAAAGAAAAACAAACCGACACGACCGTTGACTTAGAGATTACACACGCGTTGACTTATGATTGCGATAACTTAAGCACGTTCATCATTGTTCACTGTGATCGCTCAAATGCTTAGCATGTTTTTAAGCGCGTCGATAGTTATTTGAGATTGAGCTACTGGATCATACAAAACTAACTCTAGACACGTGTGGATGGGAAATGGCTGTGAAGAAGACAACAGGAAACCATTGCACTATCCCTCCCAAGACAATTATTACCAATGATATATCTCGCTGGATCCGCTACGATATATCGTTACTTGCATAGGGACCTTTATATCTATGTTCTTTTTTTGTTAAGTTTTGAAAAATCTTCTGCAATATTCATTTGGCAGATATTATTGCAAAAATTTACCAGCTAATATGTCGATTAAACTAGTTGAAGCTACCGTACTCTAAAAATAATTATTATCTGCGTAATAATAATAAAGGATCTCTTTATAGCCGCACATATCAAAGAGGGTTTAATTTTAATAAGGTATATTTTATATGAATACATAGTGTAAATATTATCATTGCGCGAGTTGATTCGACCACTTCAATTGTATTTTTTTTTAGATATTGATAAATATTTATTAGAGTCTCATAATTTAAAATAAGTAACAGAGGCGCACATTTGCTAAAATTATGACTCAATTTAAATTTTTTAGATTTTCATGGCCGTTCAGATGCACGTTTTCTGGGTAATTATGCCGTGTGTCTTTCGCACTATTATCCATTATAACTTCCACAATACGTCATCTCAGACCCTGAAAAAGTCATTGTTAATTTAAAATTAACAGTTCGTTCAATATTAAAATACAAACAGTAAAATAACTTAATAATTACACTTTATTTTACTGAAAATTAGAGCTTTTAAATTGTAACATGATTTGCGATGCGCGCTACGTTTTATATTTTTCTAATTTTTATCTTGTTGTTACTTTTAGTTTTAATATATAATATCATTAAGTTTTACATGTTATTATTTTATTTAGATTAACGTTTAAAATTTGTTGTAATTGAGAAGCATGTACTTATTTCAATGTTAAAATACTTTATTTAAAAATAAGTATTTTGGGATCTTTGTTTAGCTAAAATAGTGGTAATGCATATGACTGATATTTGAGAAAAAATCTTGCCATGAATGAAAAAAAATTTTGAAATTAATCTTCTTTTTTTTAAAATGTAGAATTTGTTCAGCAGCCAAATCTGTTTTTAATATTTTCAATGTGCAACTTACAATCTAATGTCTGGTGTCTTGGACAGACAAGGAAAAGGAAAATATCATGTTTTTTATTTTTTATTATACCATAAAAATAAAAAAAAATCTACGAAAACGGTTCATTGCATTGACCATGCCCCTAATACGTCACGATTCTGTTAAATTTTGAACTTTGTGATCTAAATTTGTTGCAATTCGAAAACATTTTTGAGACCTGAATATGGATGTCTGGGCATTCACAGGGATTATGACCTGCCATTGGCTGGTTCGCTGGTTTAAGTGGCCACTTTACACTCTGTAATATTCATAATTTTGCCCATGTTTAAACATTCATATTTCTTCAACTCTTCCATCTGTTGACTTTTGTGAAGTGATTGAGCTGAAACCAGAACATACCGAATGGAGTTTTTCGCTACAATCCGTAGCAGATCTAGTGGCTTCCAAAAAAAATTTCAAGGCTTTTATTTTGCATCATTATCATTCAATGTCCGTTCTCTAGTTAGAGCCTATGGTGGCCACAAAGAGCCTCCATGCATCTCTATCGGCTGCTGGCTCCTGTGTGTCCTTCCAAGTCGAGTTCGCGTCCTGTAGTTTCGATATAAACTGCCGACGAACAGTCGGCAGCGGACGTCCGGGACGTCGAGAACCTGATGCCTCGCAAAGTAGGCGAACATGGTCAAGGCTCACAGGAGAAATCCGCAGTATATACTGCCCACAGTGGACTGCGTCCGTTCTCTTATTACTTCATTCCTTACAAAGGCAAATCACTGCTCACCCAAGATTCTTCCGAGACACCCATTCTTAAAACTCAGAATTTTGCTGTTTTCGGCCCTAGTGAGGTGCCACGATTTGCATCCGTAGAGAAGAATCGCTGATATGCAGGCGTTATATAGGCGGCATTCCGTTTTCACTGAGTAAATATCAACAAACCAGTCAATAATTCAAAGCATCTTCACCGTACATTGCGTAAATATCGCGAGCGGCTTTGGCAGCCTTATTCCCTCGATTGAATGCGAACAGAAACAGGTGTCGTAAATGCTCGCTTTCGCCTACTTGACATTCCATCTTGAAGGCTTGTAATCAAATAAAATAATAAATGTAATGTAAAAGCAAATACAATATCTCGTAGAGCACAAAATGTTCATTCGAATGATGTTTAACCTTAACCATGTTGTTTTTGAGCTCATTTTTAATTGGGAAAAAAATGGACTCAACTTATGTCAACCTAATATTAGGTTGAGGAATAAGTTCAATACATTTTTAATTCCCTAGAATTTTTTTCCTACTAAAAAACAGACACATTACCAATTTTTTATGTAATTATTATTTGATTTAAATATAAGTGATTTAGTGTTAACTACAATAAGATGAAAGTACTCTAAGGGCGTGTTTTCATTATGAGATTATTAATTTTAAAGGGGTAATATTGACATAAATATTCTAAAATAAAATTTCAACATTAAAACATCATAATTACTGATAAGCCATAAACTTAATTCTGGAATAACCAAAGATTTTTTAAAACGAAAAATAAGGGCTATTTTTTATATTTTTAATTAATTCCAAAACAATGTTGATAGACCGATGTAAAGTAAAACTTTTAGGGTAATCTATATTTATAAAAGGCAATGTTTGAATGGTTCTCCTCGATGGACTCGATAACTACCGGACCGATTTACGTGCGGTTTTCAGATAAATGTACGTCTTTGTCGGGAGAAGGTTTATAGCTCATAAAATCTTTAATTTATTTAGCACAAAAAAAGTTAGGTGCGTAAATGTTTTTTTTATCCATCACCAGGGTTGCATTCGCCGAGAATGCAGATAAAAAAAAAACGGATGGAGGTTATTTTTGTGTTGAAAAAAAGTATGTTTTTGAATGTTTACAGATAACATTCGTTTTTATGGATCCCAATCAGATTATTTCATTGAATTCCTTATAATTTCTACCCATTTATTTCTTTTTACTGGATTTTTGGTTATACTAAAATAATATTAACTAACATTCAATACATTTAGCAAGAACTCAAATCTAGCAATAGCAAAGCATTCCTGGTTTCAGCTCATGTAGGATAAAAACCAAAATAAGATTTATTGCATCTTCTCATGCACGCGCGCCGATTTTTCCGACTTTCGACATGTCCATCTTCAAGTATTCGTCAGATTCTGTCTTGCCATGTCTTTCTCGGTCTTCCTTCCACTATTTCGGCGTCCATCAACATTCGCATAGTGAATATTTTCAGCCGTTCTTTCGCTGTCCATTCGCTCTTCATGTCCAAACAACGCCGAGCTCCTTTCTTGATTTTTTCAACAATGCCTATCTCAGCCTCACATAATGTATGGATCTCGACATTTGTGCATCTATCGTACATAGTTTTACCACACATTCGCCTGAGAGATCGCATTTCGACAGCATTCAGCCTACTTTCATCCCTGTTTTTCCAAGTCTATACTTCGCTCTTGATATTTCTTAACTTGATATATCCAGACTAGACATATCTAGACTAATATATTTAAACTGGATATATCTAGACTGATATATCTGTATTTCATAAATCTCTCTTATTTATTTAAATTATGAAGTTGTATTCTTTTTAATTTTCGAATTGTCATTTTCATACCGGATTCTAGCCTCCAATTATCCAGCCTATCTGTCAACATTAGGACATACTCAAAAGATTGTTTAATTGATTTTGGCATAACATGCCTAAATTATATATTTTATTTGATAAAATAATGGAATAGAAATTGTTGAACCGTCTTTAGCTTGATGTAACAGAAATATTTTTTTGCAAAGAGTTAAATATAAAATATGAAAACCTCAATAGAACTGCGATAATTTGTTTAAACATGCCTGAAAAATTGTTTCTTTATGAAAACATACTCTTTCATCGTTTTAAAACGTATAACTGCAGTGTTGACAGTATTAATGACAGTAAACATAAATTGATGATCATTACGACAACTCCCACGCATGAATTAGATAGATTTTATCGAATTTCAATGTTATTTATTTTTTATAATAATCTTATATGAAAACACGTCTTGAGGCAAATTAAAACAGCAAAGATTACAAAGTCTTCCATATCGTCATATTTAATAAATAAAAAATGATTTATTACTAAATTAATGATATGATATATTTAATATTAATTAAGTATTATTCATGTTAATTTCTTATAAGTTCTTCTATTGAAGCTATTTGTAAAATGTAGCTATTTTGAAATATTTATGAAACCAAGAGAGTTTTATTTATAAGTGGAACTACCAGTGACCGGTTTTATCGCTCTTGCGACATCTTCGAGACTGAGATCTTTATCATAAAATTCAATATATTGATACGAAACATAGTAATATATTATTAATATTTAAGAAAGGTTTGAAATTTCAAAAAAAAATCTCGTCAAATGCAACTAAATCTCGTCAAATGGTACTATTCTAAATTGCTGTCAAGGCCGTAGAAAACACTTTATCTCTGGTATTTGTATGTAAATACGCGAGATAAATGATTTTTCTACAGCCGCTTGGATCGTTTGGAATACCAGCCCTGTAATCAATGCTCAATCACAAATAACTATCGACGTGTTAATAAGCGACGTAATAACAATTTCTCACCATGGTTGTTCATCGTATTCGCGATCACAATGCGACATCCGTAAATATCTAATATTAAATGTCAAAATATCTACGTTTTGCGACATATAATCCTGCTGTGCAATCACATATTTGAAATTCACCGGTGTAAATATAGAAAATATTCCAAATCTGCCATTTTGATTTATTATTTATTTATTTATTATTTATTGCATTTAGCCGGCGGTTGGCAAGCCAAATATCAAGAAAAGCAGTTGCCATAGTAAATGTAATTTAATTTTCACTTTTTTGTATTAGATACTCCTTGCTGTTTTGCAAATGCAATATATTGTATTATTTTTTAAAGTAAACGCCGATTTTTCGCCAGTGAACTGTATTTATTTACAAGAAAAAGAATCCGACACAAGAGTTGAGTTATGACTGCGATAACTTAAGCATGTTCATTATTGTTCATTGTGATCGCTCAAATGATTAGCATGTTTTCAAGCACGTCAATAGTTATTTGTGATTGAGCTCTGAGCATTTTTAAAAGGTGGTTCTTCCGCGATATTGATCTCACATACACAATTTATTATCCCTTTTATAATAAAGATACCAATCTTAAAGATGTCGCAAAGCTGATACAACCAGTCGCTGATTATTCCAAATCTGTGGATCTAAGTATCGCTCGTCTTTTATATCCATAATAAAATAGTTTTACTAATATATAGTTCTGCAATATTGTTGTTACATTTTAATTATTCTATTTTCTTTGACAAAAACAAATGAAAATACAGGCCAACTACTGTGAAAATATGAATAATTTATTATGACGCATCTGTCAAAATTTCTTTTGTAAAATTACATCAAGACGAAAAGCAATATTGTTCCTTAAATGTATAAAAACATAAAATATTACTTTAAATACATTATTTATTAATAAAGAATGACTTAGAGAATCTTCTTCTTGCGGTGCCTTGTCGGGACAGACGCAATCAATTCTAGAGTATTCATATTATAGATTTCGGTTGAGTAAAAATGAATTTGAATTCGAACTTGACCTATATATTGTATCCGCCTCGTGGTCAAATAGTCAGCGCGTTTGCCTAGCATGCGAGAGGTCTCGGGTTCAATTCCCGACATGGTTGAACGAACGAATGACGAAAGAATGGTAAAACAGATACAACTCATTGAAAATGGCCACCAAAATTGAAATATTTGGGTAAATTCTTCATCTTGCGGTGCCTTGTCCCCACGTTGGCAATCACTACAGCGAAAGCATCTCGGTCCTGCGGTACTCTTGTATTCCGCAGCCAGGACACCCGCTTATTGGATGTACTCGCCATAGTGATTCCTGGGAAAAGATGACCAGGGCGGTTTCCCGTTGCCTTCTCTGGCGGATTTTTCTGTCGGGGTTACAAAGGTAAGCCTTAGCTGTATGGTTCTGGTTTTGAGGCGCCAGAAACTCGCCTTTCATCCTCTCGTTATCCGCTGTGATCACACCGTTGTGCATGTGATCCCATTGCCTGGGGTTCGTGACGCGGACGCTAACGAGTTGGACTAGTCAGTAGTGTTGCCGGTGGAATGCAACTGGGCGTTCGTAGCATTTTATAGAATCCCACCCTCCAGCAAGATGTGACTCACTGCGACCCTACTGACAGTTTGAACCCCTTAAGAATAATAGGTAATAATTATACTAATGTTTACATCATAGATATTATTATTGTTGTTTTTAGTTTGCACTTTATTGATATTAATATTATTTTTACTATGTTTACCAGCATAATTTTTTGGCGCATGATCTAAAAGATGTTTAAGCCTGAGTTGTGTTTTAGAAAAATATATCTATTTGTTTTTTAATGAAGATTCAATCCTGTTATCACGATATTTGCAATTTCCAAAGTATATTATTGTATAAGTATCGTCAACGATGCGGTTAATTGTAATTTGTACTTCCCACCGACCTATAAATACAGATAGACGTGCCCTGAGTCCATTCTAAACCGCCAGGTTGACGTTTAGAATGTAGATGGGCGTTTCGGTTATTTAAAAGGATTGCCAGTAACGTTACAGTTCCACAAATTAAATTGTTTAGAGCAGTGTGGGTTGAAAATCTGGTAGAACCAGCTGCTGAAACAGTTTCACAAAAATAAATTAATCTGTTTCTGTAACGAAAAACTAGTCAATATATCATTAATTCATAAATTAATCGGCTTCGTGAAACTGTTAAGCAAACCCGTGGCCATCCCCTCCCAGAATCATTTTTTTTTTCGCTTGAGTCACAAACAACCATTCTGGGTCGTCAAAGTGTGTTTAATAATATTCAAATACAAATATCATTATTTATTTATTTTACGGACTTATGCAGTCCATTCTAACGATGGTAAATACAATTTCTCATAATAAATACAGGCACTAATCAAATAAAATACAACTAAATAAAATTAAAGCTAGGACAAAAAAAAATAAATTACTACCTCAAAACAAGATCCGGTCTATCTTAGTGATTTTTTAAATCCAAAAAGACTCGCACCAAAAAAGTCTAGATCTTGTCTCGAGTTAACAATACGACACAATCGGGACATTGATGCTTGCGAGCCATAGTTTGTGCTGTGTTGATCGAGGAACAGCGCATTATTGTTTCGCAACCGGCGGATCGGAACATTGAATGCCACTTGTTCCAGTAACGATGGCACATCAATTGAGCCATTCAGCAAATTAAACATAAATATGGAATCAATGTTATTTCTACGCTTTTGTAGACTTAAGATTTTTTAACATTGACTCCATTTCTCCATAAGTAAATAAAAAAACATATATATTTATTTATATTTGAAGCACTAACTTTATACTAAATTTTATTAAATATTTGTATGTAACCACTTACCGACTTTTCTATGTCTACCGGTTTCGAGGCGTACCCGTCTCTTCGTCAGGACACCAATTGAACCAAGATGCAAAACGCACTATACACTTTCACCAAAGTTGTTGCACAAAAATATAAAACCTACACGACATGCATTTTAATAAACACATGCACTGATTAGGACAAACATGCACTGATTAAATTATGAAAATATGTAAAATATGTTATTTGAGAAATAGTTTAAAAAGGTAGAGGGG
This sequence comes from Micrasema longulum, assembly GCF_059751315.1. Lineage (NCBI taxonomy): Eukaryota > Metazoa > Arthropoda > Insecta > Trichoptera > Brachycentridae > Micrasema > Micrasema longulum. Next base: position 120,091 of record NW_028278838.1, read on the forward strand.
ATGGAGGGAGGGGGTGAGCTTAATAGGTTTAATAGGGTGACCATTACAGTGGGACATCGTATAAAGGACTATATTGAAAGGATGTTTGACTATTTTCTAAACGTGTTTAATTACTGATTACCGACGAACGTACTTGAAATTTTCATCCAAATATATACATTTTCGTACATAATATCGTGCTGTCTCGATATGTACCGATGACGATAGCGTTTGCAATGGCCGGCCTGGTATAAATAAACATACTCGCAACAACGGGTACATTTTGGTGTCACTACTTTTTTCACTCTGCGCGTCTATGTATATTAATATGTCGATGGTTCTTACACAATTGTATCGGTGGTTTGATGATAGATTTATGTATATTTAAGAAATAATAATATAAAAATGTCGAGTTTATTACTTAGAAACTTATGACTATTTAAATGTGCTCAATAATTCAATACAGATATCTAGAAAAATATTTTACTAATATTCATTATACTATCCTAAAAATAGTTTTTGTTTTACAATGTTAATTGTATGCAATCAAAGAAAAATATGTGTAAGTTTGTTAAAATCTTTTCTGTAAGGAACAAAGAAATAAAATACTTGTTAATTTTACCGTAATTTATTGATTTATTGTGAAAATAATATGTGTGATGTTAGTATAGTAAAAGATGTTACATATTTTTAATGTTTTTATTAAAGTTTCATATATAATTAGCTGTTTAAGATTTGTGACTATTTTATATTAGGTATTTTTAAATAATAATGACATACTGTATTCAAAACAATGACACGTAATGAATATGTTATTGTCTTACTAGCTACATCTCAAATTTTTCTATGAGGAAGTTCATGCTACGTGAAATTTAACATAAAAAATGATTTCTTACGCACAGTAAAAATTAGAACACTAATTTCCCCCGCGAAGTTTCTTGAAAATATGTGAAAAAAAATATTTTAACAAAAACGAACCACTTTCGACGACGTCATTAGTTCTCCCGAATCAATCAATGATAGATTTCCGGTTTACGGGAATCCAATTCACCAACCAGCAAGACTCACCAAAGAGAGTGAGTTCAGTGTATTTTTAAAATTACTCGGCGCGTAACGTCAATTGACTATTTGGTGAATTGTTCTGATTAGTGGGTTGGCTTACTGAAAGCCAAAATTCTATCGTTGGTATTTTAAAGAACCCATGACGTCATTTAAAAAAGTTCGTTTTCATACGTTTTAGAGAAATTTCGCCGAACAATCAAATGATCTAATTTTTACCTTGTCTAAGAAAACATTTCGTGTATCCAATTTATATGTCATTATTATTTTAAAAGCAGGCGAAGTTACAATTAAATATTATATTTAAAATTATTTATGCAAGATTTCAGTCACTAAGCAGAGAAAAAAAAACATTAACTTTTTAAGTAAAATAATTATTAATTTAAGTATTGTTACATTCTTGCGTTTTCCTTTTTTATATTGCCATTAAAATAAGTTAATATTAAATTATTTTTAACTACATATCTCATTAATTTGACAATTTTTTGGTTGTGTTATGAAAAATTTATTATTGAGTTGTATATTATTTATAGGCAGCTTTATAATTAATTTAATGATCTAAAAAATAATTTGTCCGGACAAATTAAAAGAAGTGTATTATCGCAATTTTATTCGCTAAAAAAATAGTGCTTTTTAATATTTATTCGTCTTAAAAAAAGATAAGTTCAATACATATTTAATGAGTAGTCATTTTCAAAGAATCTTTTAGTGTTTTTGTTATTATTTTTGAAACAATTGATATGTTTTATTATACTTCAAATGTTTTTGTCAAGACTTGAAAATATCAATGGAATAAGTGCAATCAATCACGAATTAATAAAAATATACTTTAATAAATTAACAAGTCACAAAAAGTGATGTTCTATATATTTTAATTAAATATTTATTTTTGTATCCACTGACATATAATAAGTAGACACGTTATTTTACCTATATATTGTGTTGCTATCAACAATTCAAAATAAATATATAGATAATCACCATTATATGCAAACATCTGTGTGAGAAAAAGATAATTTTATAATTTTCTTTTTAGGTAGTTACCATTTCTAAAACATTAACGGTGTGTATTATTTATTGAATTATTATTACCTACTCTGTAGACGTAGCTTAGTACGCAACTGCCGATTTAAATTCAATTATGCCGTGTTGTGTCGTTTGCAAGTGTCAAAATACTACTGGGATTAAAAAGGAATACGGTAGGATCACATTGCATGTGTAAAAAGCGAATTCACAAGTAATATTTTTTAAGAATTTGAATATTTTACTGTCTGTCAGATTGTTAAATAAAACAAGGTGGACGTTTACCCTGGCAATACGTTTTTTTGTATTGCCAGAGTAGTCGAATTTTTTTACCCAGTTTTTTGTTAACCTTCCTGGCGCGGCGGTCTTGTAATATCTCACCAAACCATTCCCGCGGCCACTTTTGATTGAATATTATTTTTTATGTGAAATTTATTAAATGGATTATTACATTCATTTTACAAAAATTATAAATATTTTTTTTATTTTTACGCTGTTGTTGATAATTATATTTTTTTCGCCTTTTGAAAATTTTATCATACTTCATTATTTTTTTAATTTTGCTATTTTTATGATTGAATTAAATGGGAATAGGGTAGGATCACATTTCATGTGTAAGAAGCGAATTCACAAGTAATATTATTTAAGAATTCGAATATTTTACCGTCTGTCCGATTGTTAAATGAAAAAAGGTGGACGTTTACCCTCGCTATACGTTTTTTTGTATTTTTGAAAAATATTTTCAAACCTGCTAAATGTGTAGGTAATGCAAGCTTTTTCTCATCACACAGGTCTGTATTTTTCTGTATAGTGTCATGTCTGATCACGACAAGAGTTCGTTGAAGAATGAAAGCGGGGGACGCAATTACCCACCAATAATACCATTGACTACGCGTTTTAATGTGTCTATTTTATTATACGTCATTGTTTATATCTACTTAACGTTTTAGTAAAATTGTTATATATTAAAATTAGTTACGTTAAACATTAATTTAAATCTTAAATGTTAAAAATATATTGTTTGAATGTGCAATTTAAAAATATTAGTAGTTTTTATAATTTTGTACTTTTTCACGTCTTTTTTTGTTGAAACACGTATGTATAGTGTGTTTTTGAATAAATGTATAAGTTTAAATTAAAACGCTAGATTTGAGATCTGTCAAAAGTTAACAACAGTGGCCATCTTTGAATTTTGAATTTCACATCTTAACTGTCATCTAATTCAAATTTCCAATAAAAAAAACTATTGTTTCTGTAAGAATTTTGAGTTGCAACATTTATAAAAGGTGAATGAAACGTTTTACAGACTAATTTGTTATAACTGCAGGTTAGCAAAAATGAAATTCAAAATTATTTTAATGTTTACAAAACCGCCATTTTGAATCCCGAGATCTTAGGTACCTTTTGTTTTTGGTACTTAAGATTGCTTAGGTACCTTTTTGCATGGTATTTTAGTTTAATTTTCGTTTATCGGGGTAGATTGTAATAAAATATCCCAATAAACTCGAAAAAAAAAGTTTTTTTTACATTTACGTCAAATTCATTAATTTGTTTTTGCAATGACGACTGAATTTATATATTGGTGCTGTCATTTTTATAGATTTACTTATTCGATTTTTTTATATCACATTTAAAAATAGCTGAATATCAAAAGTTATTTATTAAATTATTATGTATTCAGCTGTAATGTTTTATTTGACAAATTTATTTTCAGTAAGGTATGCGTAATAAGATTTGATTCTTTTTTCATACCGAATATATATAATTGCAAAGTTCTCTTCAACTTGAAACTTTTAACAAATGCAAAAATAACAAAAGTATGGGGTATTTTAAAACAATTATTTAATTCTTTTAAAAAAAAATTGATAGCGGTTTTTTGTTTCCTTCATATCAAAATAAAAGCTGTAAATATGAAACGAACGAATCACTATTAAACAATTGATTAAAAATTGTATGACAAACTGTACTACGTTTCTCTTTTTTACAGGAAACACTTTTAATTAATAATATAAGTAATTATGTTTTTTTTATATCGAAAACCAGAGGAAATATAATATATTAGAATTGAGGCGTTAGTAATTATTTTTACTGTGTTTTTATATTAACTTCAAATAAAATTTATTGTAAAAAAAATCACAAATAAAAACAGTCCTAATTTACTTCGTAATATAAAAAAAGACCATTCATATATATTTGTTTGAACATAATATATAAATTAGGAAAATAAAAATATTGTTTAAAAAATACATAAGCACATCTGAATATTAATAATATTTAATGGAAGTAGAAAAAACATTACATTGCACTCAGCATCATTTTACGTAAGCGTCGGCCTCGTAGTGTAGTGGTCAGCGCGTTTGCCTACCATGCAAGAGGTCTCGGGTTCGATTCCCGACATGGTCGACATGAAATATTTATTTAAAAAGGTGTTGTTACACTAGAATATTTCATAGTCCCTAGACTGGTACCTGAAGCGTAAGACTGATCATCTTACTTTCATGTAACAAAAATGATCAAGATACACCGCGATTGGTGTATCAATGCACCATTAGGTGTGGAAAGGGAATGATGATGATGAATTGTTTGTCCCAAAGATGGGCCGGCCACCCAAGTAGATAATTATTGCGGATACTAGCATATTCATGCTTGAAGACTCAGCTGTATTTGAAGGTCATCTAACGGCTCGCATGTCATTATGTACAAGTCTCAAATATATCAAGGTCATTGTGTCCTTGCGATCATTGATCCCAGTAGTTGTCAAGTTGTGCTATAAGCTGATCAGTCTTACGCTCCGGGTGTCAATCATGGAAAGTCATCTCATCTACGTCATTCCTCTCACTGCTGAGGGTCGTGACCATCCCCCCTATTTGTCTTGTCGTCTTCCACCTCTCCCGATACGCCGCAGTCTGCAACCCTCGAACCGCTGATGTTCCTGTGGCAGCCTTAATTGGTCATTCCATCTAGTGGGATCTTCATCTCTACTTCCTTCGACCAGTCATTTTTCAAGACTGCTTTCGTCTCTTCTGGTGATGTGTCCCAAAATTGTAGCGCACTGTCTGTCATCTACGTTCAGTTTTTTTAAGGTGGAAATATTTCCTTCTTGCAGTCCAGGGGACTCCAGCACCACATTTCAAAGGCATCTCACATCTGCCTTTTCCAGGTCCTAATGGTCCATGACTCTCTATACAGTAATGTAAAAAGAGTTCCTTTAAATAAACATTTCATGTCGAAAATCTGGAAGAAACCACCACGTAAATCACGAAATTAAAAACGAACTTGATTTACAAATATTATTTCTGTTCACGTGTGCTTATGGCTATTTTTAGTTATTGCTGAAGTCACAAATGATTTTTTTAACACGTGTAATTTTTATGTGTAGATTTATGTGTTACTTCTGAATATTTATTCATAATTTATTTTAATATATTATTTTTAATTATTGTTTTGTTAAGTTGCATTGTGAACACCTCGTGTTTTGCCTTCAATTTTGTAATTTATATTAGTCACAATATATTGTTTTATAATTTAAAACACGTTTTTTATTTCCCCCTTTCAATTTCTATTGTTTTCCCCTAATACATAGGTACGACATCATATACATAATTCTCTCTGCCCTCCCTTACGGGGAAACGGCGTGATGTCTTGTTTGTTTTTTTGTATAACTGGAAGCTCTATCGTCCCCAATTCCATCTCAATCCCAAGAAAAATTCGTTTCAGCAGGGGGTGGTTTCAGACTGAAATAAATTACCAAGCCTAGTCGTTTATTCCATTTCGGTCTACCAGCTCAAAAATAGTTTGGATGCTTTTTTGAAGGAAGAAGAAGGCAGACAAAAAGCTGTACACGAGATACAGCGCACCAAATTATACTAATTAAATAAAATATAATGTGGACCGTAAATGAATACATGCACAAGGTACATTTTTGGTCTTAGGAAATATGACCACATTTCTGACTATCGTAGGCAACTGAAATGGCTCAAAATTAGACAGCGGAGAGACTATCACTCCCTCTCACTTCTGTTTAATGTACTTCATAGTCCCAACGCTCCTATATACCTGCGTGAAAAATTTCAACGCTTATCAGTTCATGGTTTACCTCTTCGTTCTCATTCTCAAGGCACTCTCTTAAGATATCATCCACAATTCCTCTTTCTTCTCTAACTCATATAGTGTCCACGCGGCTCGACTGTGGAATCATCTCCCATCCACCATCAAAGATGTTACTACATTATCTCTGTTTAAATCACGTCTGCAGAAACATCTCCTTTCTCTTCCTTAATCTCTCCTCCTTTCCTTTTTTCTCTTTTTTCCCTTTTCCCATTGAGTACTAGTTTTGATTTAAGGTAATTTATAAACAAATACGTTTGTTTCTATTTTAATATATCTTTCGCTTTTTAATCTTTATTTTCCATTGAATATGTTCTGTAACTTGAATTATAAAAATAAAACTATTATTTTGTTGGTTGGTTGGAAGAAATGGCCATTTGGCATTATTGCCGCCAATGCCCGGCCAATGTACAAATAACATTTTGTACAAAAAATTAAACAAATATATGAACAGAACATGGAGCTGGGACAAGACAATATTGTCCTCGTGTGAAACCCAGATAAAAAATGTGCCCACTGGCCGACGTAAAAGCCGCGACCGCCTTCACCGTCCCCTAATTAAACAACTGACAGTAAATCATATAAATTAATTAAAAATAAATCGGACACCCACTGATTTTCGACCCCCGGTTGATTAGGGTCACCTCCCTTGCTATCATATTCTAACGGACTTTCGTTGCGACCAGGCTTTACCCTACGCAGAAATATGGCGTCATGTGTGATGAAAAATTATTCAATTACACTACCACCATAAAAAAATAAAACAGGGGCCTTATGCTGGATTCATTCGTCTTTAGAATCGTATGCGACTTCCGTAATTCGACGAGTTGATTAGGGTCACACCCGAATTAGGGCATTCTTGAACCACCCATACGAATGCAGACGATCGAAAACCAATCGAGTTTATCTTGAGTGCCCCAAACATAGAATTAAGAATAATCCAGAAACCGCATACGCACAATTAACAGAAGGCGACTCATAAATGAGTAGGTTTACGTTTTGCCCCATTAGTTTATTTGTAAACGTCGCTCACTACGCAGCTCCTGATTTGAATTTAACTATGCCGTGTTGTGTCCTTTTAAAGTGTAGAAATACTGCTAGAAACAGGATGGCATCACATTTCATGTGTAATTAACAAACGAATGTTTAAGTAGCAAATGAATTACTTAAAAATTGAATTATTTTTCCGCCTGTCAGATTGTCGAAGAAACAAAATGGAAATTTTGTTAGTGTTGCCTGGATAGATTTTTTTTACCCTACTTTGCTCATTGAATAAAATAACTAATGAAAATTAGACCTCGGATTAAACAACGCCGTGGGGTACATCTGAACGACGTTATCTTTAAAACATCAAATATTATTTGGCATGATATAAAAATATCCATTTTGTGTCAAATAAAATTTGTTTTATATTTTAAGTTCAAAGTTCATAAATTCAATTACTCTTATTAAACGACCCTTTATTTATCTAATCTGTTGTGTCAATCAATGTTTCCGCGGGCACAATAAAATTTTAGTGAAATTAACAGATTACTTATTTTTTTACCTTACATTTGTGTTATGATTTTTTTTTCCTATCAAGCAACATTACCCGGCGACTTAACGTATGCGCGCGGTGAAAGTGTGTCTAAAGTGGGAGAATTATTGGACACAGTCCTATGTATTCAAATATGATTCTACGCTCCTTCTGGACTATTCTGAATTTTATGGCCCCAAAGCACTCGACACTGACAATCGAATGCGACATCGTAATTTCAGCTGTCAAACTTCCTTCTTGTAAAACGCTCGGCATTCATGTTTGAATGACGAGTGGGTATTTTTGTTGTATTTTAACTTAAAATTTACAACACTGATCAATGTTATGACGACGGCGTATCAACAAATGTAACTGTACTCATTGTCAATCCATTATCAAATGAAGTTTCACTAGAAACATGATTTCAAAATTATTTTATCGCTCGTCAATGTCAAAATACGTATTTGAGATATATATTATGTACAATATGTTGTTAAAATCCATTAAATAAATTCGAAATATTTCTAATAACATGTAGATTTGTATTATGTCAAAGGCAAATAATAATTATCAATGTTGCAGTGTCTCAGTAAAACATTTTGTTATATTTTGTTTATAATATTCCATACAAAAAATATTCAACGGAAGAAGTCTGACAACAAACAATAAAGGTTTACGTTTGGCAGGAGAGCCATAGATAAATACGGATTTGTTATTGTTGCCACTTTTTTATTTGTCTTTGTAATTGAATTGTCGGGGGGTTTTCAAGATTAGCATTATGACAAAGCAATCGAGATGCCCAATCGACTATTGTCGAGTGGGTGACAAAATGTCACATATTTCCAGCATAAGGCTCCAGATTCAAAAGAGGCGTAGTTTCATTAGTAAATATAATCTAATTTTACGGGCACGCGAAAATGCTTGTAGACACGGCTGGTTCCCACCCCCTAACATTAAAATTTATCGCAACAAAAGAGTTTCAGCGACAAAAGTATTTCACAAAAGCCTTACAGTGAAAGTCCTTCCCTTTCTATCGGTTTCACTCATACTACATAGCAACCGTCGGCCTAACTTCTCATAAGTCCCAAACTTACTTCTGTTCAGCGGAGATTAAAAACAGTCTTCACGTCAGTAGCGAATCAAAGCGAAGTTATTTCAATACGTTTTTTAAAGTAATGCATGTCATTACGAATATATACACACATATATATTTCTTTAAGTCCGAACAGAAAACGCCAAATTTAATTTTTGACCATTTGTGGGCTTACAAAGCCTTATACGTTAGGGCGACGCCATGTTTTTCTGTCAATAAACGCGATTAACGAGAGAATTGCGATTTTAATTGAATTTAACTTCTGCTTTCATTGCCTCTTTAACTGTGAGTTTGACAAATTATACGTGGGGCGAATGTCAATCTTCAATTTTCTTCTAATCATTCGGATAAAAATTCCAGAAATTTTAGAAGGACAAACCACCCTGCTGGCACCAATCAGCCTTTATCTGCTGATGAAAAGCGTTGATATTTGCGCCTTCTAACGAAAACAAGAAGGTTGACTATCTGGTTGAAGTATCTGACGTAGTATGGTGAAGTTCGATAATCTGACTTCTCTCACTAAACGAAGAACTGAAGGCATTAAAAGCAAACTCAGAAATCTCCACCGAAAACGGAAAATTGGTTGGATAAGCATAATTACAAATCTCACAATTCTTCTTTCCAAGTTTTTCGCAAATATCTCAGTAACTCCTTCAATGGCGATTTCAAAGTTTGCTCCTAATAGAGTTAGAGAGTTCTTATTATTTACGATTCAAATTTTTCAGACCATTTCCTAAAAGTCGTAAATAACTTGTGCTGGATAAATGGAAATCGAGTTGTGGTACTGGGATTTGAACCTGGGACCTTTGGACCGTGAGTCCACAATACTACCTCGAGACCACGACCCGATTCAATATGATTAAATATTTAACACACATAAAAAAAAGTTTTAATCTCTCTCTTCTAAGGGCCAGTTGCATCAAAAAGGTAAGTTAATAAAGTTTATAGTTAAATAATTGTCGCGGTTTTGTCAAAATGGACAAAAGAGTTTGCATGAAAAAGTCAAATGCAACAACTAATTTTTGCATATTTTAACAAAAATGTAAAACCATTTACATTAATTTTCATTTAACTTAACTTTTTTTTTATGCAACTCGCCCTAAAGTGGTCATATTTGAGTAACACGGTGATGGATTGCCGTCGACGATATGTAGAAAAGCTTTACTTTTGTCATTTAATATACTCTAATACTGTCCACTATTTTTTTTTTTTTTTTATATATTTGGACCCCTGTATTTAGTAGCCTTACGTGTCATGTACAAGGCTAAGGTACTCGGAAAAAAAAAAGTTTTTGTTTGTCTTGGAAATGGGATGTTCGATCACTGATTTTGGTTTATTGCCTTTATGGGTCCAATCACCATTGTTGCAAAGTTCAAGAACAATGGCGCATGATAACTACTTTTTACTACAGTGTGGATATCTGTTAAGGATATTCCATCTTTCCTGCATTCTGCTTCAAGATTATGGCGTTGCAAACTGAAAAATGGGCACTGAAATAACAGATGTTCTATACTCTGTGAAGAAATATTATCGCATGGGCAATAGTCATCGTTTCTTAATTTAAATCTATATAGATAACTTCTCATAGCTCCGTGTCCGGTAAAAATTTGGGTCGTTTCGAAAGTACTTTGGTGATGATGACGGAATTTTGCTGCATCAGCCAGCGTTGGGAAAAACATTTTAGTGATTTTACCTGCAGAAGAAGCACTGTCAAATATTTCAGACATGTATACGGTGACTTTTTTTTTTTTTTTTTACAGATTTTACACTTTTAATTGAGCTCACGGCGACTAACAAGGCGGCAGCGGGTGAAATGGTATCATTTGACGCGGGGGTGTTGCAGGTTTTTTAAGGACGAAAGCGCCCCGCGCTTTTGCGGTTGAGGCGTACTTCGCGAACAATAGTACGATCAATGTGGTGAGACGTCGGTTTTGTCCTACGATTAAAGTATGGCCCCTTCAAACCAATTGATATAAGCATGGATACAGAAGTTTACAAAAACTAGATCAGTCTGAAATGAGCCTCGGCTTGGACCTTCAACGTCTGTTACTACTCCTGAAAACGTAGAACTTGCGAGAAGGGAAATTTCGCAAAATCCACGTACGTCTATCCGAAAGATAGCAGCATCAACGCGTGTGAAAAAGACGTCAGTTCACAAAATAGTTAAAAAACAATTAAAGCTCCATCCATACAAGTTCCAAATCATCCAACATTTGAATGAAAATGACAAGACAAAAAGGCAGAATTGTGCTAGAGTCGTTCTCGAACGATTTTCTACGCCTTCTCGTTTATGTAACATATTTTTTAGTGACGAAGCGCATATTTACATTGGGGGATACGTTAATAAAGAGAATATGCATTTTTGGAGTGCAAGCAATCCAAAAGAAGTCCATGAAAAGCCTCTCCGCAGCCCAAAGACCAAAGACCAAAGTTTGGAGAGCCATTTCTAGAAATGGCATGATTGGACCCTAGGTTTTCGGCAGAGGTAAAACTGCCAACGCATAAAAATACCGCCCGGTGCTGGATATTTTTTTGTCGTTAAGCTGCATTGTCATGTTGGCTACAATGACATACCCCATTTTCAGCAGGATGGGGTCACGGCACACACCGCTAGGGACTCACTAACTAAAGAGAGAGAGCTTTTTCCTGGAAAATTGGTAAGTCACTTCGGTGACATAGCCTGGCCCCCTAGATCACCAGATCTGACCCCTTGCAACTTCTTCCTATGGAGATATCTCAATTCTCGCGTATACAGCAATTTGCCATAAAAAATAAGGGGTATAAGGCATAAGCCCTGTAAATGCCTAGACTTCCATATTCCCTTCTCAAAAATGTTTTTCTTTCTCTGTTGAAATAAATTTGAAAATGAATAACCCCCTAGGGAGGAAATCCAGCCAGTCTGCAAGCATTTGGACATACTCAAACATTGTTGAATCAACTACTTGGTAAAAGAAGATGTATAAAAATTGGAAAATTGTTTTCAAGCGTTGCCTAGTAGGTGATTTGGTTCAGCCGGATGAATCTCACCCACGTGATAAAGGTTTTAGCTCTCTTACTTCACAAAAGTCAAGAGATGGAAGAGTTGAGGAAATGTGGATGTTCAAACATGGGCAGAATGGTGAATGTTACACAGTGTGTAAAGTGGCCACTTAAACCAGCCAACGATAGATCATAAACCCTGTAAATGCCTAGACTTCCATAATTCCCTTCTCGAAAATGTTTTCCCTCTCTGTTGCAATAAATTTAAAAATAAGGGGCCCTACAAGAAAATATCCGACGCGAGATTGCAGCTATTCGGACATTATATAGCACATTCGAGCATTATATAGCACATTCGGACAATTCACAGTAGAAAATTTTATAGCGCTTTTTGGTCCGTTGTAATGTTATACATATTTATATATATAAAAGGCAATGTTCGAATGATTCTCCTCGATGGAATCGATAACTACCGGACTGATTTACGTGCGGTTTTCAAATAAATGTACATCTTTGCCGCGAGAAGGTTTATAGCTCATAAAATCTTTAATTTATTTACTACGAAAAAGTTAGGAGCGTAAATGTTTTTTTTTATCTATCACCAGGGTTGCATTCGCCGAGAATGCGTATACAAAAAAAATGGATGGATGTTATTTTTTTGTGTGCAAAAAAGTTTGTTTCTGAACAACATGGTTTTTTTTATGGATCCCAATCAGGTTATTTCATTGAATTCCTGATAATTTTTACTAATTTATATCTTTTTACTGGTTTTTTGGTAATACTAAAATAATATCAACTGACATTCCATACATTTTTGAAAATCGCATTCCTGACTAGAGTGCATCCCCGAGCAGAGTTTGACATTTGCTAAAATAATTCTTTATTTGAAAATAATTGATTATTTTAAATTTTGAAATTCAAACATAAACAGTACTTAGGTACCTACTTAAATTAAATATTTTAATATCTATTATTTTTAGATTTGGAATTCAATCATAAACAAGTCCCTATGTACTTACCAATGAAAAGTTGCAACATCTTTTTTACGTTTATCCGAACCGTTTTTACTATTTTTTTAGTTAAGTTTTGTAAGTATACTCAATTATGTTTAACCTTAAGAGGAAATGCGGTCTGACTTTACTTCATACAAACGTATTCACGTATTTTCTCTCTGAATTGTGGCATTAGAGAAATGTTTTTTTTTTCAAAAACAAAAACAACAACAACAACAAACTAAAGGTAGGCAGAGAGGATAGAACACCACATAACTCTATCTTTGAATTCAGATCTCGCTTCCTCTACATTCATAGATCTTCTCATTCACGCGCGCCGATTAATCCGACTTTTGCCATATCCATCTTCAAGTATTTGTTGGGTTTGGTCATGCCATGTCTTTCACGGTCTTCCTCTATTTCTGGATCCATGAACATTCGCATTGTAAATACTTTTAGCCGTTCTTTCGTTGTCCATTCGCTCTTCATGTCCAAACTAGCGCAGAGCTCTTTTTTACACATTATAGATATTTTCCACTGGCGTGTCCCTATACTGTTTAGTTTTTTTTTTTAAATAGTTTATTATGGGAGCTAGAACCATCAAACCCGTAAAAAGCACAGTTTTATCTGCTGTCTTCGGGCGCACGGCGCACGGTATACAAATATAACTATTTTTGAAAAACGAAAAACATACCGACACAGAAAATTGTGTTCTGATACTCTGTCTAAAAAAATAACAAAATCCGTTCTGTTTTGAGGTGCGGAAAACGGTAGAGCGAAGCGTCGATTTTGTATATTCCAACAAAAGGTCTGACATGCAGTTGTATTTTTCGCCCAGTATTGGGGAGGCATCTGCGAGACAGTGACAGGAAAACAATGTTCGAATAACTATTTGTCGAAAATTTTCTGTCCTCATAATTTATGTAAACCGAAAAACAAAACAAAAAAATGTATAAGTACATATTATCTAATCTGGAATAAATGCAACAATTGATAAAAAAAATAAACAAAACAAACCATCACGCCGTTTCCCCGTAAGGGTAAGCAGAGAGGCTAGAACGCCACATTACTCTATCTTAGCATACATATCTCGCTTCCTCTACATTCCTAAAAAAATATATAAATAAAAAAATGTCAAATATATTTATAAATGTACGACTAGATATTTGTTTTTTAGTTTTCAAAATTAAAATTTTTACATATTAAAAAAAAAAAGTTTTAATAATAATTTTTTTAAAAGGTTTATTATTTTGTTTATTTTTATATTTTATTTTTTAAAACGGTTGAGAACCCCTGAGCTCTTATCAGGAGAAAGTTAGTATTATTCCTAGGGCATTCAATATACATTGCAACAATACCAACAAATCAATGATTGATGATTTTTGCTATTTCGAATATACCGCGTTATCTTTATTTTTATTATTTTTCTACCTAAGTCTGTTAAGTATTAAAATCCCGGAGTTATTATTTAGAACATTTATAAAACAACTGTGTAATATGTATGGAAATATTGTTATTATATTATTTCATAATTTTGTAATAGAACACTGTATGTTAATTGTATTTATGATTATGTTTATAAAAAGCATTTGTGCCGTGTATACACTAATAAATAAATTTAAAAAATCCTACATCTTCTCACGCACGCGCGCTGACGATTCCGATTTTCAACATGTCCATCTTCATGCATTTGTTAGATTTGGTCATGCCATGTCTTTCTTGGTCTTCCTCGATTTCTGCATCCATCAACATTCGCATCGTGGACCCTTTTAGCCGTTCTTTCGCTGTCCGTTCGCTCTACATGTCCAAACGAACGCAGAGCTCCTTTCTTGATTTTGTCGATAATGCTTATAACACATCTCAACATTTGTGCATCTATTGTACATATTTTTACCACATATTCGCCTGCGAGATCGTATTTCGACAGCATTCGATTTTGTTAGTTTAATCTATATACGAGTATGAACACAAATCTAGCAATAGCAAAGCATTGCCGGGTTCAGCTAGTAACTTATGAGTCACAGTTCCTTGATGTACGCTATGGGGACCTTAACTTATTACCTCTAAAGGAATTACAAAAATATTAATATTAAATTAGTGGTTACGCACATAAATAGAGACATTTACCCAAGCGTCAACCACAACTATAATACAAGATACTCTAATAGGGATCTGATACTAAGTGAAGGGGTCAACACTGTTCTGGCATCTTTTGCCAGAATCGTGGAAAGACGGGAGGGTTGTCAAGTTGCGGAAGGTGTTGACCTCGCTCTTTCGTGACATTGGTCGTAGGGAGTCAGAAAAGTTGATGCATGCCACGGATTGGAGATTCTTACTGGATGTCGAAAATAAAATATAAAAAATAAGGAACAATTTTAAAAATATATATTTTTAGATGGCAACCATGAAGTTTCCCATAAATAAATTGTCCATGTTTTTTATGAATGTATGTGTATTCGCATGGGTGTATGTACGTGTGTGTATTTGTACATGTGTATATATGTGTATATTGTATATATACAAATACATATATGTGTGCATATATGTGTATGTCTGTATGTATATGTATCAAAATGTGTATTCGAATAAGTTTATATTTTGTTAGTCTGTGCTCTCTATTAATTTGTTAACTATTATAATATATTAAAATGTAATTGCCTAGCTTGGAACGGGGTATGTACCCTTGTTAGCTGGGCAAAGTGAACATGGAATTGTATTTTGATAAAGAGTGTAAATAAATAAATAAATAAAAATATTAAAGATCTAAGAACTACTAATTATAGTCAACAAACCACAAAATCAGTCCTGGTTTTATTTTTTATGTTAGACAATGGCAATACTAAATATTTTAATAGACAACAATCCAATATCTCTTATTGTACTAATTTCCCGCCCGAGTACAGCCGACCGTTATCCAATACGTCTCGGACGCAGGTTTCGCGGCCGAGCCGAAGTTTCGGTCGATTCGAGCCGAATCCGAAACAGCGCAGCGGTCGAAATCGAAATATCGATTGACTACTTAAAAATTTGGCGTAGTTGTGAAAAACTTTAATTGGACTCATAAATTATTATTATTATTTAAATTGTTTATACTTTTCTGTAGTTTTTTAAATAAATAAAGTATCTAAATTTGTTGCAACAGAGATGGAAAACATTTTCAAAAAGGGGATATGGAAGTCTAGGCATTTACTGGGCTTCTGACCTGTCGTTGGCTGGTTTAAGTGGCCACTTTACACAATGTGTAACATCCACCATTCTGCCTATATTTGAACATCTACATTCCTTCGATTCTTCCATCTGTTGACGTTTGTGAACTCAATTGAAAAATACTTTCAGGCGTTGCCTACCTAGTATGTAGGTGAAATAATTCAATCATATGAATCTCACCCGCAACAATAAAGGTTTCAGAGCTCTTTAACTTCACAAACCTCAACAGATGGAAGAATCGAAGGAATGTAGGTGTTCAAATATAGGCAGAATGGTCAATCAACAATATTTTGAATATGTCCAAATTTTTGTAGACAAGGACTGGATTCAACTCCCTGGGGAACTGTTAATATTAACATATTACAACAGAGATGAAAAACACTTGAGAGAAGATAATATAGAAGTCTAGGCATCTACAGGGCCACTTTACATACTGTGTAACATTCACCATTCTACCCATATTTGAACATCTACATATATTCCTTCAATTCTTTTATCTGTTGATGTTTGTGAAGTTAAAGAACATAAACCTTTATTTATGCGGGTGAGATTCGTCTGATTGAATTATTTCACCTACATACTAGTCAACGCCAGAAAATTGTTTTCAATTTCTGTACTTCTTCATGGACCAGGTGGATTTATCAACAATAATTTTAATTTGTTCAAATTTTTGGAGACAAGGACTGGATTCAAATCCCTACGGAGTTGTTAAAATCAATATATTACAACAGATATGAAGAACAATTTAGAAAAAGTAGAAGTCTAGGCATCTACAAGGCTTATGACCTGTCATTGGCAAGTTTAAGTGGCCATTATGCACTGTGTAACAACATCAACGGATGAAAGAATTGAAGGAATAAAGATGTTCCAATATAGGCAGAATGGTGAATGTTGCACAGTGTGAAAAGTGGCCACTTAAACCAGCCAATGACAGGTCATAAGCCCTGTGGATACCTAGATTTGCATATTCCTTTTTATAAAACGCTCTTCATCTCTGTTGTTATATGTCAATATTAACAGCTTCCTAGGGGGTTGAATTTAGTCGTCCACAAAAATTTTGAAAAACTCAAAACATTTTTTGTATAATTTAGGGTTGCATTTTTCTTCCTTCTGGCGGATAGGCACTCGGGTTGCGTGTTGTGGGCCGAAGCCAGCCCCGTAGAGCCTATAGTGGGAGCGGGGGTGACAGCTTGATGCCTTTACTGCGCATGTCCGGATGTTTCACGAAAGGTTTTTGGGGTAGGTGCTAGGCGCTTCTCAAACAAAGATGTTTAAATCTAGGGATACGGTGCTAACACGTGTTTCCGTCATATAAACATGGAGTTGTCTGACCACAAGCGTCTGCTAAACAAAAATACAGACATTGCATTTTTAACTTCACGTAATTATCATAATAATAAAATGTCCGCTCTATAAAGGCACATGTTATCGGCAAAAAGCCTCCTGGCCCCTCTGACGGCTGCCAGATCCTCTGTATCTTCTCTTCTCCCAAGTCAGGTTCGCGTCCCGTAGTTCTGACACGAACTTATATTACGAATGTTAGAGACGCCGCTTCTTTATTTACATTTAAGTCAAGATTGAAATGTCACTATCTAAATATTTAAATTGTTCCTTTATCCTTCTTCTTTCCTTCCCACCCCCTCTCCTCTCTTCATAGTATAGTGTTATTTTTTTGGATATATTTATTTTTGTTAATCTTTGCTTTTAATTTTTGTATAAAATTGTAAGATTCAATATGTCCATGTATTTATTATTTTCTCAAACTGAACGGTTTGGGTAGGTAGGAAGAAATTGCCTTAAGGCAATATGCCCGCCCTTATATGTATATTTGTTGTATATGTATATAAAGTGTCAAATAAATAAATAAATAAAAAATCATCTCTACCCCCTAACGAGTGATTAATTTGGGGATTTATATTTATTGTTTTGTTTCAGTGTATGTACTTATTTTCAGCTAACTTTCAGACTACACGATGATTTTCAAACTCTACGCGTACTGAAAGAGAGAGACCATTTTCAGTATATTTTCAATTTTTCAGTGTATTTAGTGATTTTCAGTCAACGTTCAGTGTGTTTAATAATTTTCAGACAACTTTCAGTCGATTTGATGATTTTCAGACAACTTCCTGTTGATGAGAAATTTGATGATTTTAAAATTTTAAGCTTATTTAATGTTTTTTAGACCTCTTTCAGTCTATTTGACTATTTTCAGACTTTCAGTGTATTTAATCAAGTTCAGACAACTTTCAGTCTATCTGATGATTTTAAAGCTTTTAACGTATATATTTTTTTTACTTTAGTCTGTTTTTAAACTTTTGGTGTTTTAAATGATTTTCAGACAAATTTAAGTACATTTTACTACTTTCGGACTTCAGCGTATTAAATAATTTTTAGACAACATAGGTATATTTGATGGTTTTCAAACGTTAAGGGTCCTTAGAAATTTTCAGAACAGTTTTTGTCTATTTTCAACTTTTATCGAAGTCAATAACTTTCAGACTTTTAGTGTAATTAATGTTTTTCAGTAATTTTTCAGCGTGTTAAATAATTTTCAGAAAACTTTTAGTCTATTTAACGATTTTCAGACAACTTTCAGTCAACTTGACGATTTTCAGAAACTCTGGGTTAAATGATTAAAGACAACTGTCAGTCTATTTGACAATTTTTAATATTTTAGTGTATTTGAAAAATTGGGCTTTTTTTAACTGATTTAGACGGAGATGTCATACCTGACATGTTGCGACGCCAAGTAACAAGGCGATCCCTCCGTTTCAGGACCGCTGTGTTTCCCCAGGTCTGACCAGCCGAGCCGTAGGTGGCTGGAGGCTTCAGGCTATGGGCTAGTGCCGGCTCCCCCGACCAGCCTCCCGCGCTGTAGAGATGCGCACTGTGCGATGTGAGCGATCGAACCGTTTAAAATCGGATTTGAACATATCCGATTGATCAGCTGATATTCGATTGGGACCGTGTTGGTTTTATATTTTTGTAAAACAACTACGGTGAAGGTGTATAGTGGGTTTTGCATGTTGGTTTGATTGGTGTCCTGACGAAGAGACGGGTACGTCTCGAAACCGGTAGACATAGAAAAGTCGGTATGCGGTCATACAGAAATGTTTAATAACATTTAGAATCTAGCTATGTGTAGCTGGAAGGCGTATTGGGATACTTATTGTACAGCGCCCTTGAGGAGATTTTCACAATAGGGCACTGCATTATCACATAAATCGCATCGTATTTGATCATTTTTGTTACATGAAGGTGAGGTGATTAGTCTTACGCTTCTGGGGTGCTATTCTGAACCGCTCTCGCGGCACGTATAGTTTGTATGCAAACGCGAGATAATACGGCCGCGAGGGCGTTTGGAATACCACTTCTGGTACCAGTCTAGGGACTAATTAATATTCTAGTGTAAAAACACCCTTTTAAATTATATTTCATATCAACCATGTTTGGAGTCGAACCCGAAACCTCTTGGCAAGTAAGCAAATGCGCCGATGTATTCAATTATACTATTGATTATTGAAGAGTGTTTTTTAGCTAATTTTCCAATTTTTCTCTACCTCCCAGTAACCAATTTTTTACAAATTTATTTAATTGAATCCGGGTCATGGTTTTTCAATGTTCTTCTTCTCTCAGTGCCCTGTCAGGTATCCCCAACGTTGGCAATCACTCTGGCAAAAGTCTCCCTGTCCTGTGGTGCACGGAAAATCTGCTCCACAGTCCTGAAGCCAGTCCAGTCTCGTATATTTCGCAGCCAGGACATCTGTCTTCTTCCAGCCCCTCTGAGACCCTCAATCTTGCCCTTCAACATTAAATGAAGCAAGTGGTACTTTTCTCCACGCATTATATACCCCAGATATGAAATTTTACGAACTTTTATGGTGGTTAAGAGTTCTCTTTTCGTTCTAGCTCGACTTAAGACTTCTGATTTCGTTATTAGGTTTGTCCAAGATATCTTTAGCATTCTGCGATGCAACCACATCTCAATGTTCAAGTGACATATTTAATATTTTGTGGCGCTGAAGACTGAAATTTCTTCGCCCGAATTCAGAGTCTGTGGCAATTCGTGAATCGATCGAACTATTCGATTGCGACGATAACAGGTTACTAGCACCTCCGGGCTACAGCCAGACCGAGACGGCAGACTGTTGGGCTCCGTCCGCCAGTAGTACCCCGACCGTGTTCGCGCGCGGAGCGCTGCGGAGCGCCTGAGCCCGAGAACTTGTGACGGAACGAGTCACGATCTCGTCTACCTGTTGAACTGTGGCCGATTACCGCAAACGAACAAAGTGAATAACAATTAAAAAATATAATGCTTTTTAGATTTATATATTACGACAGAGATGAAGTAAATTTTAAAGAAAAGTCTAGGCATTTACGTGCCTTATGACCTGTCATTCTCTGATTTTTAAGGGGCCACTTCACATACTGTCTAACATTCACCGTTCTGCCTATGTTTTTAACATTTAAATTCATTCAATCCATCTGTTGATATTTTTTATATAAGTTAAGCTGAATCCTTTATTGATACGGGTGAGATTCTGACAGAATTATTTCTCGTGCATACTAGACAACGCCTGATTTTTTAAGTTTTTGTACTTCTTCTTGAACCAGCTGTATTTTGAGTCTATCCGAATTTTTGTAGACATGAACTCAATTTAACTCGCTCTGGAGTTATTAATATGACCATATTTCAATAAAGGTGAAGAACATTTTAAAGAACGGAATAGAAATCTAGGCGTTTACAGGCTGGTTTAAGTGACCACTTTAAATGCTGTGTTATATTCACCATTCTGTCGGTGTTTGGACATCTTTTAATATTTTTTAGGTTTAGATGTATTTTTGAAGTTGAAGGTTAAAAGACCTAATAAATGCGTAGACTTCTGTATTCCCTTCTTTAAAATGTTCTTCATCTCTGTTGTAATGTATTAATATTATTAACTCTCAAGGGGGTTGAATCCAGTCCTTATCTACAAAAATTTGGACTAACTCGAAAATTATTTCATCTGTTGATCTTGCGAAGGTGACAGGTCATACGCACTGTAAATGAATAGACTTCTTTAATCCCTTCTATAAAATGTTCTTCATCTCTGTGGCAACATATTATTTTATAGGGAGGTTGAATCGATTTCATGTTTACAAAAATTTGGACAAACTCAAAATATTGTTGACTCACTATTCTGCGTATGTTTGAATATCCACATTTCTACATCCATAAATTATTTGGGGATGATGAATCTCACCCATGTCAATTAAGGTTTCAGCTCTTTTAAATCACAAAAGTCAACAGATGGGAGAGTTGAGGAAATGTAGATGTTTAAAGACGAGCAGAATGGTAAATGTTAAACAGTGTAAAAAAAAAAGCAATTTTAACCAGCCAGTGACAGGTCATACGCCCTGTAAATGCCTCGATTTCCATATCCCTTCTCAAAAATGTTTTCCTTTCCGCTGCAACAAATGTTGATCATCTCGCCATTTCCCCGTAGGAGTAGACAGAGAGGATGCACCGCCACACACGTCTATCCTGGCATACATTTCTAGCTTCTTCCCCATTCATACATCTTGTCATACATGCCCTTCGGTTCTGCCTGCTTTTGACATGACCAGACTTAAGATTTTGGTTTATCTGATCATGCCACGTCTTCCTTGGTCGTCCTCGTCTCACGTTACCGTTTATTTTTGCCATACATACTTGTTCTACCATTTTTTCACCGTCCATTCGTTCTACATGACCAAACCATCTCCGAGACCCTTTCTTAATCTTATCAGTTATACTTGACTCAAATTTACACTTTCACCCGATTTCATCGTTCGTAACCCTGTCATGCATTGATTTCCCACACATTCGTCTAAGAGATCGCATTTCAACCGCGTCCCTCTCTGTTGCAACAAATTTAGGTCTAAATAACTCCCAAGGGGGGAAATCTAGCCAATCAATGTTTTGAGTATGTCCAAATGTTTGTAGGCAAGCTGGATTTCCTCCCTAGGGAGTCATCTAGATTTAAATTTGTTGCAACAGAGAGGGAAAACATTTTCGAGAAGGTAATTTGGAAATCTGGGCATTTACTCAAACTGCTAATATATATATGATAAATATATATATATTTTTTAATGTGATTTGATTTAGTGAAAAATAGATTAGATGAAACATTATTTAAATTGGTGCTACACACATCATTAATCTTAAACATTAAAATTATAAAATTTAATAATTTTACCAAGTGAAGGAGTTTTTTGCGTCATCTAAAGGTACGTAGAGTATTTTTACTTAATTATTTTTATTATTATTTACATACGCATATTTACTCAGCGAACAATATTAAAGTTAGTATATGACCTTCCCTATTTAACTGCAACTAGAGAACTTTTTAAACAAACTAAGCAATTAAATATAACTGAACTCTTTCAACTAGAATCATTGAAATTTATCCATAAATTAGCCACTAATGTAATTGTAGACGAAGAACTAAAACTAGTAAAAAATTGTAGTCAACATGGACATAATACGAGAATATCAGACAAATACCATTTACAACTATCTAAAACAAGACAAGGGCAATCAAGACTAATGAACCAGGGACTGAAATTATACAATAAACTACCAGACAAAACTAAACAAAAGACTCAGACAAACTTTTCAAAAGATGTAAAAAATATTATTTTGAACAACAGAGTATAAATGAAAAATGTGTATATTATTTTATGTAATATGAATGTAATAATCCGTAAGGGTTTATAAATAAATTTTCAAATAAAAAAAAAACCAAATGCTTCCTATATAACGCCTGCATATCACCTATTCTCCACTATGGCTGCGAATCGTGGCACCTCACTAGGGCAAAACAGCAAAATACTGAGTTTTGAGAAGAAGTGTCTCAGAAGAATCTTGGGTGTGCGGTGGTTTGACTTTCTGCGGAATGAAGTAATAAGAGAACGGAAGCAGCAAACTCCGGTGACAGCTGTCATCAAGCGGAGGCGATACGGTTGGCTTGGCCATGTACTGCGGATGCCTCCTGAGGGCCTTAACCACGCTGGCCTACTTTACGAGGCCATCAGGTTCTCGACGTCCTGTATGCCCTCTGCTGATTATTCTACGGCAGTTCTTGTCATAACTACGGGACGCGAACCTGACTTGTGGTGAGGTGATTAGTCTTACGCTTCTGGGGTGCTATTCTGAACCGCTCTCGCGGCACGTATAGTTTGTATGCAAACGCGAGATAATACGGCCGCGAGGGCGTTTGGAATACCCTCTTCTGGTACCAGTCTAGGGACTGTTAAATATTCTAGTGTAAAAACACCCTTTTAAATTATATTTCATATCAAATATATTTGGAGTCGAACCCGAGACCTCTTGCACGGTAAGCAAATGCGCCGATATATTCAATTATACTATTGAGGAGTGTTTTTTAGCAAATTTTCCAATTTTTCTCTACCTCCCAGTAACCAATTTTTTACAAATTTATTTAATTGAATCCGGGTCATGGTTTTTCAATGTTCTTCTTCTCTCAGTGCCCTGTCAGGTATCCCCAACGTTGGCAATCACTCTGGCAAAAGTCTCCCTGTCCTGAGTAAATGCCAATAAATATTCAAATAAAAAAAAAAATGTATGCCCTCTGCTGATTATTCTACGGCAGTTCTTGTCATAACTACGGGACGCGAACCTGACTTGTGAGGATGCGCAGGAGCTGGCTGCCGACATAGATGCCTGGAGGATCTTTGTGGACACCATATGCTCCAACTAGGAAGCGGACATGGAATGATAATTATGTTTGCGTGAAATCATAATTGATTATTATTATTAAAATAAATAGGTATTTAGTTGTTAAAGGTACCTTCTTTATATAGCCTACCTTTCAAAACGTTAAAATACATATATACCTCGCTCATTGAATCCATTATATCTTACGGAGTGCGTGTCTGGGCCCGGGGCCCACCTTCCAGTCTCATCTGGGTAAAATTTATGATATTCAGGTGAGACTGTTGAGGGGGATTGTACCGGATAGCATAATCCGGGAGGCGAAACATATGGGCGAAGGTGTATATTTTAAAGTCTGTAATGTCCTGCCGGTAAAACAACTTTTTGAGTACAAATTGATTGTAGATCACTTTGTTGATCCGGAATATAAAAAAAGAGTTTCCCACACTCACAACACTAGATTAAAAACTAAGGGCTCCCTGTTTGTTCCCCGAATTACAAATTACTTCGGAGAGCGAACATTAAATTGCGTTGTTCCAAGATTGTTCAATGATCTCCCACAAACCATCATTAACATGAAAAATCTTCAAATGAAAAAAAAGAGCCGAAGAAATATCTTCTAGATACTTTATAGTGCCCGTTTATAAATAAATCTGTAAAATATAAATAAAATAAATGTAATATAAACCTGTCATAAAAAAAAAAATGTGTCACCGAAAAGTCTTTAGACTTAGTTGGTAACAAATTCTTATATGTATTTTTAATTATAAAATAAACGCTGCTCTGCAGCACTGAAACTGATATTTAATTCTTCTGTACGTGTAATATTACTGAATTCCTTTTAAACGACTTAACCGATTTACGTGCGGTTTTCAGCAAAATGTAGATCTTTGCGCTGCGCGTGTTTGTAGATATTAAAAAAAGTTAGGAGCATAAATCTTTTTTTCATCGACTAACCAGGGTTGCATTCGACGAGAAGGCATAGATGGAGTGATGATGAACGCATACGAAGTAGAGATGGGTTTTTCTGTTTTTTGATATGAGCAGGAGTAACATTTACATTGTTACAAATTAAACTGGTTCGTTAAACTGTCTATGAAAAAAAGTTTGGACAACTGCACCCTCCTTGTAAAGCAAGGGATGAAAACCCGGCATCCTGCGAGAGGGGGTAAGCGACAGACCTTTTAAGATCTGGCACTACCCCCCTCTCCCAAAGCGTTGATATTTTATTTAACCTTTGCCTTGCTGTTTAGTTTTTGTTAACAGAAACGGTTTAGTAAAAAAAAATAAAAAAACAACTTTGACAATGTTTGAGTATGTCTAAATGCTTGCAGACTGGCTGGATTTCCTCCCTAGGGAGTTATTCATATTTAACTTGACCTTCATGTACCCGATAACATAATATCTCATTTTTTCAAAATTGTGGACTGGCTGCTTTATGCATAACTACGTTCAATTACACATTTACTTGACAATTTTACTAGAGTTATTTACCCCGTTCTAAGCCAGTCAAAAATATATAAAATAAACTTAAAGTAAATCTAAAATAAACTTAAGTAAGGCTACATTAAATTTTAATTAGGACGAATGTATTATTGTTATATGTTTTTTCTTTATATTTCCTATGTTTTAATTTTTTTCTCGTTTACTCGTATTTAAAATTATATAAACTCTTATAATAAACAATAAACAACTACAACAGTGTAAGTCACTCTCCAAGCACAAGAGTTTGTCTCTTTTTTGGAGAGTTTCAGTAATAACATTTACTACATGTATAAAAGTAGATACTCGTATGTAGAATTTTTAAAAAACATGTACCTTTTATGAAATTGATTAATAAAAAAAACAGTAACCAATGCATAGAAAAAATTAACAAAGGTAGTAGATGTCGTGAAAAACATAGTAAAATACATAGGAATAAAAATAAACAAATTTTTGTGTTCCTCGTGGCATGAGAGTGGTTCAAGATACCACCCCAGAGAGATATCTCCGACAGCGTCAGCACATATTGTTTTACCTCCCCGGCTTCCAGAACCATCCTGCCTCTGGTTATGCCGATTGAAAGAGCAATCCGGCGGCTGAACATTATCACTTCGGAGATCGACATATTTCACATCAGCGAAACTATGTTTAAGAGACAAATACTCTTACTATTAGAGAGTATTATATCTTAATAATGTCGAACCCATAGAATTAAGAATAGTCCAGAAACCGCATACGAGCATCAAACAGAAGGCAACTTAACTACTCATAAATGGGTGGTTTTAAGTTTTGACCCATTAGTTTCTTTGTAGACGTCGCTCAGTACGCAACTCCTGATTTGAATTCAACTATGTCGTGTTGCGTCCTTTTAAAGTGTAGTAATACTGCTAGAATCTTAAAGAAACAGGATGGGATCACTATCATTTTTATTTATTTATTGACACTTTATATACATATACAATAAATATACATATAAGGGCGGGCATATTGCCTTAAGGCAATTTCTTCCTACCTACCCAAACCGTTAAGTTTGAGAAAATTATGAATACATGGACATATTGAATCTTACAATTTTATACAAAAATTAAAAGCAAAGATTAACAAAAATAAATATATGTATAAAAAAAAATAACACTTTACTATGAAGAGAGGAGAGGGTATGGGAAGGAAAGAAGAAGGATAAAGGAACAATTTAAATATTTAGATAGTGACATTTCAATCTTGACTTAAATGTAAATAAAGAAGGGGCGTCTCTAACATTAGTGGGTAGATTATTCCACAATCGAGCGGCTACTACTGTGAAAGAGGAGGCAAAAAAATTAGAGCGATGACAGGGTATTAAAAGGGTTCTCTCGTTTCTAGAACGAAGAGATAGTCCGTGTTGTGTGTAATTAGCAAATAAAAGTGTAAGTAGCAAATACATTACTTAAAAATTGAATTATTTTTCCATCTGTCAGATTGTCGAAGAAATCAAAATGGACATTTCGTTAGTGTTGCCAGGGTAGTAAATTTGTTTACCCTACTTTGCTCATCTAATGAGAGAACTAATGAAAATTGGACCTCGTATTAAACAACTCTGTGGTGGATATTTGACCGACGTTATCTTTAAAATATCAAATATTATTTAACATGATATAAAAATATCCGTTTTATGTAAAATATAATTTGTTTTGTATTTTAAGTTAAAAGTTCATTAATTCAATTACTCTTATTAAGTGACCCTTTACTTATCTACTCTGTTGTGCCAATCAATATTTCCGCGTGCACAATTAAATTTTAGAGAAATTGACAGATTGCTTTTTGTTACCTTACATTTGTGTTATGATAATGTTTTTTCCTATCGTGAAACATTACGCGGTGACATCACGAATTCGCGCGGCGAAAGTGGGGCATAGTAGGGGGATTTTCGGACACAGTCCGATGTATTCAAATATGATTCTACGCTCCTTCTGGACTATTCTTAATTCTATGGTCGAACCATTGTTCAAGCGTTCCTGGTTTAATATTTTGTAAGCGTTAAATATTTTTTTATTCGTAGTTTTATTTTGATAAAATAATTTAACAACATAATGGGGGGGGGGGGGGGGTTACGACTATCAGGTTCAAAAACACTGACATAGATTAATCAATTTCATTTTCTTTGCACTTGTCAAGCGTGTATTTAATTTTTCATCAATGACATTCAAGCGATTAATTTATAAATAATAAAATAAAATGTAAATACCACTTTTGTGGTTTGCATTGATCGATCCGAAGTTTCACTGAAGGCTTGTCAGACCGAGATTAGTGAAGAGTGCCAGTAGAACTGCCAACCCCAGGACTTAAATTCGTCAATAATTGAAGGGTGGAGAATTATTTCGGGTTGTTGGAATTAAACAGGTAAAAACTACCCTAATACGTAAAAGCTTCATTAATTATTTATAAAATGGTCCGTAAGCTTTGCAAATAAACTTATAGTATATTTCTTATTTAATCGCTCGATTCCTTAATAAACATAAAAGTATTTCTAACCAGTCTTTTCTGTTCAAAGTTTTATTTCCATGTTTGAAATGAATTTTAAAAACCCTTGCGGATTGTTACAATCATTTAACTAAATGTTTTTTTAATTTTTAGTTTATGCTCAATGATAATACTTTTCATATTTTTCACAAGTCAACGCTCGCGTCGGTTTGTTTTTTGTTTTCCTCGTAAATAAATATAGTTCACTGTCGAAAAATCGCCGTTTACTATAAAAAAATAATACAATATATTGCACTTGCAAAAAAGTAAGGAGTATCTAATAAAATTTATGATATTCAGGTGAGACTGTTGAGGGGGATTGTACCGGATAGCATAATCCGTGAGGCGAAACATATGGGCGAAGGTGTATATTTTAAATTCTGTAATGTCCTGCCGGTAAAACAACTTTGTGACTACAAATTGATTGTAGATCACTTTGTTGATCCGGAATATTAAAAAAAGAGTTTCCCACACTCACAACACTAGATTCAAAACTAAGGGCTCCCTGTCTGTTCCCCGAATTACAAATTACTTCGGAGAGCGAACATTAAATTGCGTTGTTCCAAGATTGTTCAATGATCTCCCTCAAACCATCATTAACATGAAAAAAATTTCAAATGGAAAAAAAAAGAACTGAAGAAATATCTTCTAGATACTTTATAGTGCCTGTTTATAAATAAATCTGTAAAATATAAATAAAATAAATGTAATATAAACCTGTGATAAAAAAAAAAAATGTGCCTCACCGAAAAGTCTTAGTGGGTAACAAATTATTATATGTTTTTTTTAATTATAAAATAAACGCTGCTCTGCAGCATTGAAACTAATACAAAAAAGTGACAATTAAATTACAATTTATTTATTTATTCATTAAAAACTACACTAGTTTGAATATTAATGAACTTATTAAGGCTTTTTAGGCTATGCTCGTGTCAAGCCACAATAAATAACAATAAAAATACATAGTAAAATTGATTAAATAAATCAAATTAAATTACTATGGCGATTGCTTTTCTTGACATTTGGCTTGTCAACCGCCGACTTGATGCAATAAATAGCATAATAAATAAGTAAATAAAAATAGCAATTTTGGAATATTTTCCATATTTACACCGGTGAAATTCAAATATGTGATTGTGCAGCAGGATTATACGTCGAGAAACGTAAATATTTTGACATTTAATAATAGGTGTTCACGGATGTTGCATTGTGATCGCGTATACGATAAACAACCATCGTGAAAAAATTGTTATCACTTCGATTATTAGCATGGCGATAGTTATTTGTTATTGAGCTACAGGAAGGTAAAGTTTCTTTGAGCTAGCTTTGAGCGAGTGGTCGGGCCAAGGTAATTCATATATGATTTGTATATAATTTAACGATGATTTTGTGAATACATATTTCTTTTAAATGATTATTAAAACGCAATGTAATCTTATTTTATTGATTGATTTGGTGTTTATTTTGTAGAACTCCATATTTAAACTTATAGTATTAGAAATCAAACACTGATTGAGTCTACTGAAAACTTTATTTTATTTTTACAAATATAAAAAATATAAAAACAAAAATTTCGTGACAATTGTTTCGCCTTGTATTTTGTATTTTCAAACGAATGTGAAGATTAGATGGATTGAATGTCCTTATATAGTTATATAATTCAAGGTACTTGAGTAGAAAATAAAAATAATCTTTTGAACTATAGCATGTACATTATAATTGAGGGAAAAACCAATGGTTAAGGGCGAGGCTAAGTGTTTAATAGGTAATGGGGAATTTAGGTATTTATATTTGAATTACGGAGAAAATATAACAAAGTAAGTATTTATTGACATACAAGTCTGTATTGTGAAATAATTAATGAAGCTTTATAACTTTATAAAGTTGTATAACTATATAAGGACTTTTAATCCATATAATCTTCACATTCGTTTGAAAATTCCCTAACAAGGCGAAACAATTGTCACGAATTTTTTGTTATTATATTTGTAAAAATAAAATAAAGTTTTCAGTAGACTCAAATCAGTGTTTGATTTCTAATACTATAAGTATTCTTATTTTTCTTACTTCGTTTTGAATATAGACTATCAAACCCCCACCAATCCTTTCTCACTATGCTAATAATTATTGCTGCTGGAATCCATCAAGTGCCTTCGGAGAGCGAACTTAGAACCGAATTCAATTATTTTAATTATACAATCAATACTTTGATGACTTGTCTTACATAATGACAACAGCTTCGTGATATAACTCTATTAAAATACTTATAATTATACCATGATTCGATAAACACGATCGCAATCTCAATACTGTAATATTTTTAGACTAAATCTAATCTAAAGCCTAGATAGGCACTGTCCAATACAGGAAATCTGAAAAATCTTTGTAAAATACTTTTCAGTCTACACTTTACACTCACCTCAGCTACAAAAATTCTTAAGATAAGATTACACTATTGTGTCAGCGGTCTGCGGTGCTGTTTTGAACCGCTTTCGCGACCGTAGAAACACTTTTATTTCGCGTATGTTGTTTGAGCTTTTATCTCGCGCATTTACATACAAAATACGCGAAATAAATGTGTTTTCTACGGTCGCGAGAGCGGTTCAGAATAGTATTGCTGCGCACTGCCCTGGTCTATCGTGATGGCAAGTTAACCAGAGTTTAGTTCAGTACCAGAGCTATTGTTGCTTGTAAAAATGTTTTTTTTGCATATATAAATTCTTTTTATTTTTTATGTATATTTTTCGGCCTCGTGGTGTAATGGTCAGCAGGAGGTCTCGGGTTCGATTCCCAACATGGTTGATATGAAATATTTATTTAAAAAGTGTTTACACACTAAAATATTTCATAGTCCCTGGACTGGTACTTGAAACGTAAGACCGATCATCTTACCTTCATGTTACAAAAATGATCAAGATATTCCGCGATTGGTATGCCAATGCAGTGCCCTATGCACCATAAGTTGCGGAAAGGGAATGATGTTGATAAACTATTTTTTATTAATTTTTAAAAAACATTAAAAAATCATGTACTTCAGGAATGATATTAGGGCTCAGGGGGCATAAAATAAAGGGACAGAGTACAAAAAGTATAAAACTGTTTTTTTTTTTTTTTTTAATGGTAAAATACTAATAAAATAATAAAAAATAAAAGAAAATTTTAAAAAAATACATACGCTTGTGTAAAATAAAAACTTAATTATTGTGAATTTTCAAAAAATAATAATGAAAATAGTCATTATAAAACACAAATGTCTGAACAAGCGTGGGCTACCAACAAAAACAAAAAAAATATGTTGTTTGTTTGTTTATGCAAAAATGGGGCTGGTTGGTTAAGAAAATGAGGAACTTCAGCCCTACGGGAAATTGGATACAAAAAATGTTTTCTTACGCGGGGTAAAAATTAGAGCATTAAATTGTACCGCAAAGTTTCTTTAAATGTACAGAAAAAGTAATAAAAAATATTTTGATAAAAACGCACTACTTTAAATGACGTCACTGGTTCATGTGAATCAACCTATGGTCTAAGAGCTATGGAAGATTTCCGGTCCGCTTGTCGCTTCTGGACCAATGGGAAGAACTGAATGAGAATAAACGGAAATGAACCTATGACGTTACACGCGGAGTTGTTTCAGAAATACAAAACTTTGAAAAATCGTAGCGCCGATAATACGATTTATAAAAATTTTAAAAAAAAATTGACTTAGTTTAACAGTCTATTAACAAATAAAAAAAATTAAAAAAACCACTGAACTTCCTCATTCAGAAATATTACAATTATTATCTGTGTATCTGAGGAATGACGCTGGTACTGAGGTCTTAAGGCAGGATTACATTGTTGTATCGTATTGTGGAGTGGTAAGGTACTCGTATGTTGAGGGCTCTTGACGGTTTTATTAATCATTTATCGTGTTTGAGCAGTGACACAATGCATTAAGGAGACGTTTCTAGAAAGATATGGTTGATGTGTGTTGTGAGGCGTCATAACCCTCTCCCATTACTCTGGCGCAGATTAAAAATCGTCGAATTGGGACTGCATCGTAGCGCGCCACGACACACTCCATTAGAGCGATGTAATTCTGACCATATAATATACTTCTTCTTCTTGCGGTGCATTGTCAGGTCTCCCCAACGTTGAATCATTACAGCTAAAGCATTTCTGTCCTGCGCTACTCTTATATTCCGCAGCCAGGACAATCGTTTATTGGAGCACTCACCGTAGTGATTCCTGGGAAAAGATGACCAGAGTGGTTTCCCGTTGCCTTCTCTGGTGGATTTTTCTGTCGGGGTTACCTTCCCTTAGCTGGTTGGTTCTGGTTAGGAAGCGCCAGAAACTCGTCTTTCGTCAACGCGTTATCTGCTGTGATCACACTGTTATGAGTGTGTGCGGAGCATCGAAATCAGGTCAACGACACACCACAGCACGCGTAAGTGAATCGATACACGCAATGCTAGCCCCGACCCAGGCGGCTACCACTGACCTGAGTGCTGATAGCGCAAATTCAATTGTTCGGCAGTGCATCGCTCTGGAGGATATTACCTTCCCTCCGTCGTAGTGGGAGACCAGGGAACAAAGGAATCCAGCACATAAAAGGAGGACCCGTTTCATGGACCACTACACATCTCTCCTCATCTATCGTCGACGTTACTATGTCTGTCGTCATATTTACTAAATGTTTTACTTGTAAATGAATGTGAAATAAATAATAATATCTACGTCCAAAGCTGTTTCTTCTGTCTACGCTCCGACTTGTGTAGAGGCTCCTCAACACACTACCCTCAGACTTCTACAAGTGTGATTCCATCGCCCGGGGTTCGCGACGTGGACGCTAAGGAGTTAGACCAGTCAGTGGTGTTGCCGGTGGAATACAACTGAGCGCTCGCAGCATTTTATAGAATCCCACCCTCCAGCAAGATGTGACACACTGCGACCCTACTGACATTTCGAACCCCAATATAATATACATTGAAGTGGTTTGCGCCAGATACCCCAACACACCACTCTGCAATACATGATAATGTAGTCCTGCCCTAAAGTTACAGAATCCATATTCCATTTCCGAGAACCTGCGATAAATCAATTAATTTGATATTCGATACGTCTTCCAAAATAGCATTACATAAAGTGCTTGCGTCTTGGGTGTTTAATTAATTTTCAGAGAAGCTCCGGCTGCATAAAACAATGTTGGATAATTCATATGGCGCCATTTTTGTGAAAATCACCTCAAGGGTGCTGTACAATAAATAAATATCCCAGCACGTCTTGCAGATACAGAGCGCATGGATGGTTGGGATTCTAGTTCCTCGATTCCAATAAAGATCAATTAATATTAGGAGCTAGATAACATCACGTCTTGCACTTACAGAGCACATGGACGGTAAGAAATGTAGCTCCGCTTAACACATTTTTAAAATTGACAAATAAATTTAGTGTATTAATAAATTAAACTACTCTTAAAGGAGTGTTTATTTTTGCCCTTTGTAGACGTCGCTTAAGCTAGGGTTTCCTAGGACAGCGGTGCCCGTATTTTAACGGCCGTAGTGAACGGTGATGCAGTGGACAGCCGTCGTAAAGGTGATTAGAGAGTGGTTTCCTAGGAAAACGGTGTTAAATGGTGTTGATAACACCGTTTTCCTAGAAAACCACACTCTAGTCACCTTTACGACGGCTGTCCACTGCATCACCGTTCACTACGGCCGTTAAAATACGGGCACCGCTGTCCTAGGAAACCCTAGCTTTAGTAGGCAACTCCCGATTTGAATTCAATTATGCCGTGTTTTGTCGTCTTAAAGTGTAGAAATACTGCTGGAATCTTAAAGAAACAGGATGGGATCACATTTCATGCGTAAGTAGCAAATGCATTACTCAAAAATTTTATTGTTTTTCCACCTGTCAGATTGTCAAAGAAAACAAAATGGACATTTTGTACTGTTGCCAGGGTAGCTAATTTTTTTACGCTACTTTATTTTACTAATAAGAACATTGGTTTTAATAGATTTAGTGGAATTTTAGCTTCCCTGGGCCCCGATTACAATGGGAAGTTAACAGAGTTATCTTCGACGTCTATATATAAATATTTGTGTACAAGAATAAGTATATTTGCATGAACATTTAAAGTATCTTCGTCGGTAACTTATAATTAAACATGTTTAGAAGAAAAAAATGTATGTATATTCGGCAGATTCATACAGAAAACTAATTTTACTTTGTAGATAAAATTGATGATAAATAAATAAACACTCTTAATAAAATAAATTCTATCATACAAATATATAAAAAAGAAAAAATAAAAGAATTTGAGATGAATAAGTCATTCAGATACCAACATAATATTAAAATTCCTAAATTCCACACAAGTCATGGTCAAAATAGCTTTGTCTTCGAAGGTGTAAAACATTATAATAATCTTCCCAATGAACTAAAAACTTTTAAAAATAATCTATCAATAAATAAATTTAAAGTTAATCTAAACAAATTTTTTGAACACGTGTAAAAACAACATTAAATTTTAATTAGTACGAATGTATTATTGTTTTATGTTTTTTATTTATATTTTCTATGTTTTAATTTTTTTATCGTGTACTCGTATTTAAAATTATATAAAATCTTATAATAAACAATTACAACAGTGTAAGTACCTCTCCAAGCACAAGAGTAAGTCTCTTTTTTGGAGAGTTACAGTGATAACATTTACTAGATGTGTAAAAGTAGACATGTATAGAATTTTTTAAAAAACATGCATCTTTTATGGAATTCATCAATAAAAAAATAAATAAAAATGTGAACTTCCTATTGTAATCGGGGCCCTGCTAATGAAAGCAGAAAAATAGAGTAGATAAAAATAGTACAAAGAGTACAGCGAGATGAGTTTTGGAAACTATCAAAGCGAAGCATAATTTGCTCAATGCATTTTGAAGAGAAATGTTTTTATGACACAAAAGGTCATTTATCTAAATGTAAAACTTTAATGATTAGTTCTGTTTCTAAAATGCAATATCGCAAAAAGCTTACTCAACAAAGGAGAAATCAAAACTATCGCGTATGCTGTATTGATATGTTTTTATTCAAAAGGTTTTTGTTATAGGAATGAGGAAATTGGTAAAAAGTTTTTGCTGGTCCCTTTCTCTCGAAAAGAATTAAGATGGCTTTCCTTTAGACAGGGCATAAACTTTCAATTACTCTTATTAAATGACCCTTTACTTATCTACTATTTTGTGTCAATCAATGTTTCCGCGTGTAGAATAAAATTTTAGAGAAATTAACAAATCGCTTTTAAAAATATATAATTATCTTACATTTGTGTTATGATTTATTTTTCGCGATCTAGTAACCATTACGCGATGACTTCACGCATGCGCGCGGTGAAAGTGGGGCAAAGTTGTTGGGAGGTTGTTTGGACACAGTCCGACGTATTCAAATATGATTCTACGCTTCTCTGGACTATTCTTAATTCTATGATATTAATGAGATTTAAAAAAAAATTGAATATGAATGATTAAAAGGAGTTAGATTGTCGGCCTCGTGGTGTAATGGTCAGCGCGTTAGCCTACCATGCAAGAGGTCTCGGGTTCGATTCCCGACATGGTTGATATTAAATATTTATTTAAAAGGGTGTTTTCATACTAAAATATTTCATAGTCCCTGGACTGGTACCTGAAGCGTAAGACTGATAAAAATAATCAAGATACGCTGCGATTGGTGTACCAATGCAGTGCTCTATGCGCCATTAGGTGCGGAAAAGTAACGATAATGATGATGAGATTACAACACGTCTTGCAGCTCTTAAGCGCACGGACGAGTGGAATTCCGGCAAGATAAAATAAATGATATCAACAAATTTACAAAAAAAATAACGTTCACATAGAGCATAGTAGTAAATTTGTCAAGTGCTCCTGTCAAGAAGTTAGAAATAAAAAACTTAATAAATAAAGCACCGTTTCAACATTATGGTTAACAAAAGGAAATAGATGTCCGAATGTATTTTTAAATCTTAATAGAGACTTGGAAGTTATTTCGATTTAAAGTTGAATAAAAAAAATCATTATTTATTAACTCTGTGGTCCAACATTTCAATAAATGTTAGTAAATGTTTGAATACTATAACCACTTATCGATTTTTTATGTCTACCGGTTTCGAGACGTACTCGTCTCTTCGTCGGGACACGAATGTGCAAATCCGTATTATTATTCACGGTAATATATTTTTTTAATAAAACAATAGGGACACGTCAATACTAAATATATTTAGTGTGGAGAAAAAATACTGCTCTAATGCCATAATGCAGTTAGAAAATACAGGGTGTTCTTTAAACCCTGTCACATCCGAAACCACGATGATCAGTATGGGCAAGAAGACATATTGGCACATTTAAAAAAGTATTTAGAACGAAGAAAATTTGTAAAAATAAAATATTAAAAATAACAAATGGTTGCTTACTTCTGCAGGGGAGAAGTGAGCGGAGCGCGGTGCAGTATCAGACTCCCCCTCCCCCCTCCTCGTTTCTTCCCTGCAGAAGTAAGCAACCATTAGGTTTTTTTGATATTTTATTTTTAAAAATTTAATTCGTTCTAAAAATTATTTTAATGTGCCAATATGTCTTCTTGCTCATACTGATCATCGTGGTTTCAGATATGACAGGGTTTAAAGAACATCCTGTATATTAATACGTTTGTATATACGTTTGTACACAAAAAAGTAGCCAGAAATTAAAATGCACGCAACGATCCATGGAAAGACAGATGCTCGGTGTATGTCTAAGAGACAAAAGAAATAAGGCAACGAACCGGAGTCGTGGATATCATGGATCGTGCAGCAAAATTGAAATGGCAGTGGGCAGGACACTTGGCGAGGCAAAATGATGGCAGGTGGACACCCAGAATAATAAAGTGGAGACCGTGGGCAAACAAAAGAAGTGTTGGAAGGCCACAGAAAAGATGGGTCGACGACATTGCCTCTATTGCCGGTGAAAAGTAGATGATGAAAGCGGGTGATAGGAAGGAATAGAGACGTTTGGAAGAGGCCGCCATCCAGCAGTGGAGAGAATAAGGCTGCAGAAGAAGAAGAAGATAAAGAAAAGTGAGATTGGGTTTGAGGAATATTTTTCTTTAATGGAATGAACAAAGGAAATAAAAAGTGCAGTTAGGAATGTGGAGAAGAAAAGGAGGCTGTCTGTCTCCGGCGCTTTTTAATATATATATGGATGATCTTACCGTGCTCCTTAATTTAACCAAAGTCGGATTTCAAGTGAACGGCGTCTGTGCTAACAATATTAGTGAACAGATGATATGGTATTATTGACCCTATTTATTAATAGTATGCGGGTGTTGCTCAATATTTGCAAAATATATGCAAACGACCACAATATGATATTCATGCCAAAAAATCTGCCGTACTCATATTTAAACACAAGAGGTCATTTTCTGAAGTCGTGCACCCATCACCACCTGTATTCCTGGACAGCAATAGTTTAACGGTAACTGCAAAAGTCAAGTATCTAGGGCACATACTGACTGATGGGATCAGGACATAGGAAGACAGAGAAGAGCCATCAATGTCAGGGCCTCTATGCTAGCGAGACGCTTCTTTCAACGCAGTGACAAAGTGAAGAAAATCATCTTTACATCGTATTTGACGTCCATGTATACAGCGGAACTATATATTTGGATAATTTATATAGAGCCATTTTTGTGAAAATCGCCTTAAGGGCGCTGTACAAGAAATAAATATCCCAGCGCGTCTTGCAGCTGCAGAGCGCATGGACAGTAAGAAATCTAGTCTAGGGCACATACTGACTGATGGGATCAGGACATAGGAAGACAGAGAAGAGCCATCAATGTCAGGGCCTCTATGCTAGCGAGACGCTTCTTTCAACGCAGTGACAAAGTGAAGAAAATCATCTTTACATCGTATTTGACGTCCATGTATACAGCGGAACTATATATTTGGATAATTTATATAGAGCCATTTTTGTGAAAATCGCCTTAAGGGCGCTGTACAAGAAATAAATATCCCAGCGCGTCTTGCAGCTGCAGAGCGCATGGACAGTAAGAAATCTAGTCCCTATTTACATTTTTATTTATTTTGTTATTTGACAATGAAGCTTAGAGTTTTAGTGATATTTAAAAAACAAAATAAAATACAAACTTATAAAAATAGAAATTTGATTACAACAAGTCTTGCAGCTACTGAGCGCATGGAC
Organism: Micrasema longulum; assembly: GCF_059751315.1. NCBI lineage: Eukaryota > Metazoa > Arthropoda > Insecta > Trichoptera > Brachycentridae > Micrasema > Micrasema longulum. The sequence goes on from NW_028278838.1 coordinate 157,922, forward strand.
GGTTGCAATTCTAGACCCCATTTACTAAATTTAGATATTTGATTGTTGAAAACATTAACTTAGTTAAGCTAGATGTACTAATTGTCTTGGAGCCACAAAGTGCATGGACGAGTGAAATTCTAGCAACTTAAAATTGTCAATAAATTTACAGAAATAAACATTGAGCATTATAGTAAATTTGTAAAATGTTCATGCTAAAAAAAAAACAGATAAAGCACCGTTTCAACACTATAGATCACAAAACTATGCGAAGGGTAGCTTTTGTACATTTTGGGTAGTCACAGCTTGCCTACCACATACCGCATCTGAGGACATAAGTCTCCTTGGCGGTGCCCACATACACGGAAAACTTTCTCGTTATCAAACGAGAAAAGCTGCCCGAATGAGTTCTCTGTAATTAGTTAGCCTTAGCATCTTTGTGCTGAAAAAAAGTAATCCAGAAGTACATAATATGTACTTCATTAGATTGAGAAAATAGGGAAGTGAATCTTCACTGACTGGGATTAAATTGATTGGACATAATCAATTCGCCGAAATGATTACAAAACTTTTTAAAAGCCTTGAAATAATTTTTGGAAGCCATCAGATCTGTATATTCGACAGGACCTATAACTGGGCCACGGATAGTAGCGAGAAGCTCCATTCGGTAATCATAGAGAAGGAGAAAGGGACAAGAGCACAGGATGTGTTCAGAAGATTAGTTAGGATATCCGCAGCAGCACGAAGGGGAGTCAACAATATTAAAAACAAGTAATGTTTGATTAAATTTACCATGACCTGATAAAAACTGCGTAGTCCGGTGATCGGAGATAACTCAAGAAGATTTTCAGCGCTGATGGGTTGAGGGAAAAAAAGAAAGGTAACCTTCCGTGAAGGGGAAGATTCGCATCGTGATTGCCAACGATAGATAAACGAGTGTATGAGAGTGGTTTAAAAATTGGCGTATCATTTTGTATGTTAAATGGAAAGAAGATTTTAAATTTATTATGTATGGATCAAGAAGTTAACTATGGAACAATTATACGCAAGCGGCATGGAATAAATTAAGGGTTACGTATTATAATGCATACAGGCAATTATTTGGACTCCCTAGGTACTGCAGTGCCTCCGAAATGTTTACAGCTGAACTGGTAAACACCTTCGCTGTCCTACTTCGCTAAAGAGCCTGGAGCCTATGGGAACGCCTGAAAAGCTCCAACACCGCGTTTCTCCAAGCCACTGCAGGGTGGATCCATTCACCCCTGTTCGAGCGATGGCGGGATATGCTGAGACCACCATAAATGCTAATTTTTTTTAATTTTTTTACATATTTTGTTTTACATGGTAGAATTGGTTCTGCACTATGTAGCCACTTTAATGGAATAAAGAAAAAATACAACATATATAAGAAAGAAGTGAAAAGTCATATGTATTTTTTATGTTTTTTCATTGTGTATTTTTGTATTATTTAATTTAGTACACACTCTTATTTGGCATATTATTTATTACTCCTATTTATTACTAAAGTATAAAGTGAGTTTCTAGAAACCATATCTCATTTATCATTTCAATATTTTTTTAACATATACAGGGTGTTCTTTAAACCATGTCACATCCGAAACTACGATAATCCGTATGAGCGAGGAGACATATAAGCATATTTAAAACAATATTTATAACGCAGAATTTTTTTTTAAATAAAATATTTGAAAAAAAAATGGTTGCTTACTTCTGCAGAGGAGAAGCGAGGGGGGCGTGGCCATGTGGTTGACGGTGTATCAGACTCCCCCCTCCCCCCTCCCCACTCCTCGCTTCTCCCTTGCAGAAGTAAGCAAATATTTGTTTTTTAAATATTTTATTTTTTAAAATTTTATTCGTTTTAAAAATTTATTTTTATGTGCCAATATGTCTACTTGGTCAAACTGACCATCGTGGTTTCGGATGTGACAGGGTTTAAAGAACACCCTGTTTTTATATTATTTTCTATTGATTTCAATGATACTATTATTTTTTATATTTAATTATGTATGAATCTAAATTTGTATAATTTACATTTTAATATTTATATCTGATTATCTTTTTTACATTGTATTCTTTGGAATTTTATTATTTATTACTTATTTTTATGGGTTGTTATAATATTGCATCATATGTCATTATAATTTAATCTAATTAATTTTACTATTTATTTTTTATTGTTTATTATTTTTATGGCTTGACACGGGTACAGCCTAAAAGCCTTAATAAGTTTATTAATATTTAAAAGAGTGTGATTTTAAATTAATGAATATATAAATAAAGAAACGATTTTTTTACAGGTCTTAGAGTGTTCTGCCACCCTGTATTATTTCAAAATCAAACGTTTTATGATAGAATATTATAAATAACAGATTTATCCGATTTGTTTTAGAAATCCGTTCAACCCTCGTAAAATACAGAGCTAATCTTCCATTTTATATTAGCCCTGTAGTATTATATTGTATCGAATATCAAACAAAATGTATTTGGTATATTTTCTATAACCGATTCCCAGTGAGGAATTACCTGGGGAATCATATGAAATGAACGATATCAAGTTTTCCTAGCATACAAATAAATGTTCTTTATTAACCAATTTGATAAACAACGTGTTTTAATATGTAGGTTTTAATTATATATTTTATTTATTTATTTTTACACTTTAAATACATTGCTGGAATAAATATGTAAAAAACAGAAAAATCCATAAATAAATTAATATACAATATATATAAACACCGGTGTTCTTTAAACCCTGTCACGTCCGAAACCACGAAGATCAGTATGAGCAAGAAAACATATTGGCGCATTGAAATATTTCTTTAGAACGAATAAAATTTAAAAAAATAAAATATAAAAAAAAGCAAATTGTTGCTTACTTCTGCGGGGGCGAAACAAGGAGAGGGGAGGGAGGAGTCTGATACACCGTCAACTACATGGCCACGCCCCCCCACTTCTCTCCTGCAGAAGTAAGCAACCATTTGTTTGTTTAAATATTTTATTTTTGAAAAATTTCTTTGTTCTAAATATTTTTTAAAATATGCTAATATGTCTTCTTGCCCATACTGATCATCGTGCTTTCTGATGTGACAAGGTTTAAAGAACACCCTGTATATATATGTATATAACAGTATATGTATTTATACTAGCGGACCCGACAGACGTTGTCCTGCCCGAAGGTTTATTGATAAGTAGGTACCTAGGTACTTGTTGATGATTGGATTCCAAAACTAAAATATATTAATATTCAAATATTGAATTTAAGTAGGTACCTAAGTACGTATTTATGGTAGAATTCCAAAACATACTAAAATACATTTTCAAATAAAGAATTCTTCTTGCAAATGTCTAACTCAGCTCTTCTCACCAACAGGGGTGCACTTTATTCATGAATGCGATTTTTAAAAATGCATAGAATGTCCGTTATAATTATTTTAGTGTTATCAAAAATTTAAGTAAAAATAAAAAAATGGGAAGAAATTATAAAGAATGTAAGGAAAGAATCTGATTGGGATCCATAAAAAGCGAATTTCGTTTGTAAACAATAAAAAAACAAAATGTTGTTAACACAAGAAAACAACATCCTTCCATTTTTTGTACATGCATTCTCGTCGAATGTAACCCTGGTAGGTCGATAAAAAAAGATTTATGCTTCTAACATTTTGTTTACAGATTTTATTTAAAAAAATAATATCTACGAGCACGCGCAGCGCTAAGATCTACATTTCGCTGAAAACCGCACGTTAATCGGTTAAGCCATTTAGGAGGAGTTGAGTGACATCACACGTACAGAAGAATTATATATATAACAAGCGGACCCAACAGACGTTGTTCTGCCCGAACGTAAGCTTGCCTGCTATTAACTGGCTGAACAAACATGTTTTTCGTAATTAATTACTCGTTATTTATCTAGGCTTTTTAAGCTATTTATATATTCGTAATAAGGATTTGTTTTTTGTTTTATCTCCACCTCCTGTGACTGGCTAAGAGCCCGCATCGTGCTCAAATTAAAATCGTGCAAAAATCACTACTCTAGTGCCACAATCTATGGAGAAAATACGTGAATGCGTGTTGATGAAGAAAAGTCAGACAGCGTTTTACCCTGAGCCTCCTAAAATTTTGACACTTAACTCATGCCTAATGCGAATTAGTCACTCTTTAATCTCATCAGTCAGCTAGACTATTAAAATCTGTCTCTATTATGTTTTCGAGTTCTTTCAGGTTACGATTATGATAGAAGATAACAGTATCATCGGCATACAATTGAAGAGTACCCCAATAACCCCACTTAGTGATGTCATAGTATCTAAAATGTTTTTTTTCGTGTTATGTATGCCTTGAACATATTTTTGTAATGTACATAAACGCAAAAAATTTAAACCCACGAATGAGTAACATTCTATCCCCGCGAGAAGATTAATATTAGCATCCCTGCACCTCGATTATGATGGGAAGATAAAAACGTCATACCTTCACCTTGACGGTATAGTTGAAGATAAATTCCATCTAGCGATTATAAAGACATACTACCGACCCCCCCCCCCCCCTTCAAGTTTTGGGTAGGAACATCGATATGAAACAAGGGAAAGCGTACGTCACGGTACACATATCTATGCTCTAAAATGACATAGCTTCAATATTACGTCATAGTTGAAGATAAAATTCTCCCGACCGACTTCGAAGATATACTAGTGATCCCCCCCCACCATCAAGTTTTGATGGAAGTACATATGTTTACACCGACGGGTCAAGAACCTCTCGATACGTTTATCTCCGCATTTAAAGTGTCAAAACTTTTGTTCCATCGAGCAATTTTTCCTTTAATTATGATTTATCAAAATTTTTAATCGTTTTGAGGCTGGCACTTTTTTTCTTAAAAGCCTATTAAAACAATATGAGAGAGAAATAAGTCAATTTTGAGGTCAAATTAAATTCCGACATAACTGTAACTTTAATGAAACGAACGCCTAGATGTGAAAATAATGTCGCTAGGTTCTGTCTTATTAACAAATAAGAGTATCTAGGCGTTAGAAAATTACCACTGTAAAAAAATAATTTAGTTATCATATTATTTTCATCTGTTTTACTATATTTCCGAGTGTTATGTATCAAGACGCTAAAGGACACGGTATTGTAGTCGATCGGTAGATACATACTGACAATCGTTAAGCGTACCGTCTAGGTGATTTCCAAAAGTCATACAAAATTCATGTTCAAGCGAGCATTTTTTGCTTTAATTTGGATTTATTGGAGTTTATAATCGCTTTGAAGGGACCACTTTTTATTACTGAAGCCTATTTAAACTTTAAATTAGAACTATTTTACATGTTAATGACGTAAGGAACGCGGACTAATTGTTTGCGGGCATTCCATTGGCTTGTTTCGATCATATGATGTCGATATGACAAGTAGGTAGAACGTACCGAGGTAAGATACAGATGGAACAGAAGTTAAGTATACCGTCTCGATACAGACAGATGAAGATAGCGTTCATAATCGAGGCACTGGAGTGTGTGTTCATTTGAAGATAATAAACCTGAAGGTATTATGGACTTGTGTGTGGTTTAATTGTAACATTTACCCGGTTTATGAGACAGGGAGTAGCGGTATTTAAACCGCGAGGACTGGTTAGCATTTACGGCCCTCTCGGGAGGAATTACGTAATGGGGGGACGGTTTAACACTGCGTAGGATTCGATACGATATTGTGTCTGTAATTACGTATACACAATGACATATTAATTAGGGGCGAATCGTCCAAATAAGCGATTATGCACAGCTTACAATTATTTTTTATATTTTTTATTTTATTTAAGTTTATTGTTGCGCACACAGTGCTATATCGGTATAATTACAGTGTTATTTCAAAAAACATAAACCTAGCACAGCACCAATCACGTACACAACTTAAATATAATACAATTTCTGACAGGACAACAAAATGTGACAAGAATATGTTTAACGCATGACTCTATTTGTGTGAAATGTGGTGTTTGTTTTGTGTTTTTTTTTTTTAAGACTTAATATTATTAATAGAGGCTCATGTTATAAATCGAGGCTAAATATTAGATTATATTTGAATTTCGATATTGTGAAATGTGGTGTGTTTGTATTAATTTTATTTTTTTTCAAAAAAAGGCTTAATATTATTAATAGATGCTAATGTTATAAATCGAGGCTAAATGTTAGATTATATTAGACTTTGGATTTTTCGTACTAGGCGTTGCCTAGTACGAAAAATAATTCGGTTAGATGAATCTTTTCACAACAATAAAGGTTTCAGCTTCACTTAAATCAACAGATGGAAGAATTGAAAAATATGGAGGTTCAAACATGGGCAAAATGGTGAATGTTACACAGTGTGAAAAGTGGCCACTTTAAACCAGCCAATGACAGGCCATAAGCCCTGTAAAGGCCTATACTTCCATATTCCTTTCTCTAAAATGTACTCTATGCCTATTGTAATCTGTTCTTCGCCACTTACCAACAGGTGTGCACTTTATGTAAGAATACAGAATCCAGTAAAAATAAATAAATTGGTAAAAATTATAACTAATTCAAGGAAACAATTAGATTAAAAACGTATGTTTGTAAACATTCAAACACAAACTTTTTTATAAATGAAAAAAAAACATCCTCCCAATTTTTAGTAAATGAAATTTATCTATTCTGAGCCGCTCTCGCGGCCGTAGAAAACACTTTATCTCGTGTATTTTGTATGTAAATACGTGAGATAAATGGTTTTTCTACGGCCGCGAGATCGTTTGGAATACCAGCCCTGTAGCTCAATCACAAATAACTATCGGCGTTCTAATGAGCGATGTAATAACAATTTCTCACCATGGTTGTTCATCGTATTCGCGATCACAATGGATCATCCGTGGGCACCTAATGTTAAATGTCAAAATATTTACAAAATAGTTTCGTGACGTATAATCCTGCTGCGCAATCACATATTTGAATTTCACCCGTGTAAATATGGAAAATATTCCAAAACTGCAATTTTTATTTATTTATTTAATATTTATCACGCTATTCATTGCATTTAGCCGACGAATGGCAAGCCAAATGTCAAAAAAAAAAACAGTCGCCATAGTAATTGTTATTTAATTTTTACTTTTTTGTATTAGATACTCCTTACTTTATTACATTGTATTTTTTTTATAGTAAACGCCGATTTTTCGCCAGTGAACTGTATTTATTTACGAGGAAAACAAAAAACAGACCGACACGAGCGTTGACTTAGAGATTACGCAAGCGTTGACTTATGACTGCGATAGCTTAAGCACGTTCATTATTGGTCATTGTGATCGCTCAAATGGTTAGCATGTTCTAAGCACGTCGATAGTTATTTGTGATTGAGCTTCTGGTAGGACGATAAATGTATCATTTACGCTACTAACATTTTTTCTATAGATTTAATTAAAGATTTCAAGAGCTATATAAATACTCAGCTTAAAGCCCATCATTTTGAAGAAATTGCACATAAATCGGTCCAGTCGTTATTTAGTCTATCAAGGACACACATACAAACATTGCTTTTTATATGTGTAGATATTAATTATGATGAGTATATTAATATGGATGAGTTTTATCTCGTTAAAGTACAAAGGTTTTTTGATGGATAAGCTACCATGTAATTCCCGTCCCTAATAAGTAACCATTATTTGATTAAATATTTCGATACTATAATATCCGAAGAAAGGCATTGTAAGAAAAGTTGGAATAAGTATTTATTTAACGAAGCTAAGAAAGTACTAGATATATTACGATAGACGAAAAGCTAATAAAGTTATTAAATCTAAGATAAATCAATTGACATTAGGAGTTTGGATATTCAGCCCTACGGAAATTGGGTATGAAAATTGTATTCTTAAAAAAGTTAAAGCATTAAATTGTACGTTGTAATTTGACCTCGTCCTCTAAAAATCTTCTTCATCTCTTTTCAATACGTGAGGAATATTTGTTGAAAAATGTTTGACTATAAACGAATGCGATTAAAATGTTTAATACGGCAGTTACAGACGCTATACAATATTATGTGATTTTGATTAAGTAGGTCGCTATGGCGAGCGAAATTTAGGTTGCGTTAGAAATATGTTCCCTATTAACCTTTCCGGATGTGACGTCATTAGAGTTCTAGGAAACCTGTTAGATGTATATCTCTATAGAGACGGGAAACTCGTTCGGTAGAGGAGTAAATGACACAGAAATCAACCCATGAAATAACTTATAGCGACAAAGTTAAGTGCTAAGATAAATTTGATATAAAAAATATTTTCTTACACGCGGTAAAAATAAAAGCGAATTACAGTGAATTTTCTCGAAAACGTAAGGAAAAAAACAGGTTTTTATTTTATTTTATTTATTTATTTAAACGCTTGGTAGTCTTTTATATGTTTTAGAAACACACTATTAACTAAAAGGGAATTACAAAAATATAAATGTGAAAGACTGGTCCCGACCCTGATGTATGGGAGCGAAGTATGGACTTGAAAAAACGGAGTTGAAAGTAGGCTGAATTCTGTCGAAATGCGATCTCTCAGGCGATGCGATGTGGTAAAACTATGTACGATAGATGCACAAATGTTGAGATCCGTACATTATGTAAGGCTGAGACAAGCATTATCGACAAAACCAAGAAAGGAGCTCTGCGCTAGTTTGGACATGTAGAACTAATGGACAGCGAAAGAACGGCTGAGAATATTTACAATGCTAATGTTGATGGATGCAGAAATAGAGGTAGACCGAGAAAGATATGGCATGACCAAATCCAACAAATACTTGAAGATGGACATGTCGAAAGTCGGAATAATCGGCGCGCGTGCATGAGAAGATGTATGAAGAAGAAGCGAGATCTGTATGCAAAGATAGAGTGATGGAGAATTCGTGTAAATAGAATTATCCTTTTGCGATTTAAATATATTTTTTATAGCGGACAATCAAATTATTTTCTCCAAAACTGCCAATGTAAACAAGTGGATTATGCAGCCAACAATCTATTAAGATGTACTCAAACCAGAGATAATCAATATGTAAAAACACTGACTAACCTGGTGTTGAGTCTTCTTCCTTGTCGGCGATCAGCTCACGCGCTAACGGGAAAACTGGTGATCAGGAAAACTGCATGCACACAATTGTCTGGAGTCTGGAGGCGGCGCGGCGGACGATGATTAAGGGCGATGGATGATAAAAGGTTTGCGGCGTTATATTAACCTTTACGGCGAAAAGCGAAAAATACTCTTCAACAATTAGAAAAGCGTGCGAACATAACTCGTTGAAAAAGCGAAGAGTGGCGCGGAGGACGAGCAGTGTTGCCAATCAACAAAATGTCCCGTCAGGCGTGGCAACCTCACAAATCAAAATTAGCCAGTATCTACTAACATGCGATTCTTCTGGCTATTTTAGCCAGAAGTAATGTATTTTACATTGAAACAAATTATCGGCTCTACCAAGTGATGTGGCGGTCTATCCTCTCTGCCTACCCTTACGGGGAAACGGCGTGATAGTTTGTTGTTGTTTTTGAATATGAAAGATTTTAAAACTACAAACCGTGGACTACTTAGACATAAGATAAAACTGGGCAAAGAAAACCAAGAGACGGAACTGCCAAGACGAATAGGAACGAGTTAGGCAGCTTTTGGAAAACTTAGGCACATACTTGAAAATAAACAGATTCCGATTTGTCTAAAAAGGAAAACATACGAATCATGTATACCGCCAGTGACTACATACGCATTAGAGACAATGGCCCTCACACAAAGAAATGTAGAAAAGCTCAAACGCACACAGCGATCCGTGGAAAGATCCCTGTTCGGTATTAACCAAGAGATAAAATAAAAAATTAAGAAATTAGGAACAGGACCAGAATAACGGATATTATGGATCGCGTAGCAGGACTGAAGTGGCAGGGGGCAGGACATGTTGCGAGACAAGACTCCACAAGATGGACCCCTAAAATTTTAAGATGGAGACCTCGGGAGAATAAGCGAGGCGTCGGAAGACCTCAAAAAAGATGGTCCGACGACATAGCTGCTGTGGGGGGTAAACATTGGCTGCAAGTAGCAACCGACCGAGAAAAATGGAAGAATATGGAAGAGGCCCATATCCAGCAGTTGAGAACAAAAGACTGAAGAAGAAAGAAGAACCATAGTCAATAAATCACAAAATCAGACTACTATTTATGTTAGACAATTCGATACAATAACTAGTTATTTGAATAGACAACAATCCAATATTGATGTTTTTTGTTGATATTTCTTGATAAAACTACATAGTTCATGATTATGATAAAACTATAAATCAACTTATCAATGATGTTACTAAATTATCTCTGTTTAAATCACGTCTGAAGAAACATCTCCTTTCTCTTCCTTAATCTCTCCTCCTTTCCTTTTTCCTCTTTCCTCTTTTTTCCCTTTTCCCATTGAGTAATAGTTTTGATTTAAGGTGATTTATAAACAAATACGTTTATTTCAATTTTTATATATTTTAAACTTTTTAATCTTTTTTTTTTCTATTGAATATGTTCTGTAACTTGAATTATAAAAATAAAACTTTTATTTTATTGGTTGGTTGGAAGAAATTGCCATTTGGCAATAAGCCCGCCAATGTACAAATAACATTATGTACAAAAAGTTAAATACATAAATAAATCAATGAAACTTATTGGTTTAGTTTTACTTTTTATTATTTTGACCAACGAGCGCTTTCGCCTAATTAGGCATCTTCAAGACAGGTGAATTGTTTACAACATTTACAGTTTATATACTATTCTTAACATATTTTGGAGATAAGATCAAATAAGTATTTGAACAGGGGACAGAAACATAAATATTTACAACTAGTTTGCTAAACAGTTCATTTTTGGGAGCTTTTGGACCGAAATTGGGATTAAGCTTTTATTATTTAAAAGGTGGGAAAATAACACATGGCGAAATACAACAGAGTGGAAAATATACATTTTAACAGATAAAGTTAACACAATACTTGATTTTTGATGGGGAAGTTTACATACATATAGGTCAAAATAATGAAAAGTAAAACTAAACCAGAAGTTTCATTGATAAGTTTATTTATAATTTTATCATAATCACAATCCAATATCTCTAATTGTGGCATTTCTTTTTTTATTTCAATAGTAATGTATATTTGGTATATTTCTATAAAAAATAAACGTAAAGTATTGGACTATAAGGTAGGGGGCGAGCTCTTAAACATCCACAGGTTTAACCAGTGGTCCCCCGAGGATGAGGGTTTTATGATGTAAAGCATCACATTCACATAGAATGTGGATAGGTGTTTCTTCATCGGCACTGCAGAACCTACATCTAGAAGTTTGGAAAACCTTTAAAATTTTTGTAGAATATCGTCACGAATCTTGACGTCACAATTATCAATGCCAAGCATGCAGTGGCGAGCGGTGAGTTTTTAAATTGGTAAGCAATGAAAATTCTGATAAATAATTCTGTCAATTCATCACACGACTTGGAATTTTTCGGGATTGATCCTCCGGCTTTTCGTAGATCTCTTCGTGACTAAACAGTGTGGGATGAAGTTGGATTGGCATGGTTTAGCTCAAAGTTTTTGGACTTTCGTTTTTTTGAATATATTGTATACTATTATTGTTTTGCCCTTGTTTGTCTTTGCTAAATAGTTTTATGTTCTTTTTGTTCAGTTTCTTGCATTTATGTTTCTTCATGTAACTGTTGTAATTGGCTTAGGCCGTATATATATAATAAATAAATAAAATGTCCATGGCGGTAGTATGGCATATAAAAACAAGTCTATTTTATATATAATAAATAATTCCTAACAAATGGCTCCAGCGGCTAATAGTTTCAGTAAAAATATTTTGTAATGTAGCACAAACATGATTTAAAAAAACATAATTGCAAAAAAAAATGGAACCCCTGTGGACTCAAACCCCCGCCTACGACATTAGGAAGCGACGACCCATCATATGGATAATTCAGTAGCGCACCGGTGCATCTTTGGTTAAGTCAGACTATTATAACTTGTCTTAAAATAAAACACTATTTCTTAATAAATGATAATAATTAAATAATTTAAAAGTATTCCTTACCGAGTACGATAGTTCACCAAACAAAACATAAATTACGTTTTAAGAATCATTGTTTCATCGACTTTTATATCACATTATTATTCACAAAACGACATAAGTTATACATATTATAATTCTTCATATATATTTATTCTTAACACCATACACTAGTAACGTTTTTATCATAACTCTAACTAATTTTAAAAGTTTAAATAGATACTGAAGAATAACCTACAATATTCAACTGTCATCGTATGCACAAAAACGAATTACAATTAAAAAACAATTAGCGAATCTTTGTTTTTTTAAAACCCACTAAAGGATTTATACTATATTATGGATTAAAATATCAATTCGTTTCGATTAAAATATCAAAATATTTATTTATTTAAAAGCTAATTTGCTTTCAAACCAGCGAAACATAAGTATGATCAATTACTTACTTATTATTGTAACTTCCGTGTTAAGAGATATAAAATGTATTCGTTATCTCTTTCTCACACATTACGAGTGCGTATATTGTCACCTCCCTTAGACTGTCGTAAGTCAAATTGATGTATTTTAAAGAATACTAGCCCTTATGAAAATGTATTGAAAGACTAAATTGCATTAATGAAAGCTGCAAGATTTTACTGTAATCGCAAGTGTAATTTTTCGAACGAGATTCTAACGTTTTAGGTTAAAGACGTATTTGAATTAGTGATTTTAAAGTGAGCAGAGTAATCTCGTGTAATCCAGTAGTAATAATTTTGGCCAATAGAGGCGCAACTGGTCGCTGTATGGAATAAAAGAATATTATATAAATTTACTTACCCAAGAAAAGTAACATATTTTTTCCTAATAATACTACAGTATTATAAAACATTACTTACGATGTCAAAAAAATATGGTAAGCTGCATGTAATCGATTATAAGGAGCATTCGCCCCTGCAAGCATGTCGCGTTTTTCTAGCGACATACATTTATATTTAATTTCTTTTAGTAAAAATAAATATTTGCCTTCTGTTGATTTACCCAAATATTTCATTTTAAAGGGGTAATTCCAACGAGTTGTAAATAACTCACTGTTTGAAAATAGGAATTAAATTGGGGTGCATTGGAATTCGAACCACGGACCTTTGAGCCGTGAGTCCGAGACACTAGCCACGGGACCACAAACCAATTTCGTTTTAAAGTTATGTATGAAAACATGTCTCCACAGTATCCATATTGGTTTTAAAATATAATTTATTATTATAAGTCCATTTCATATATTTTTATCGGTATTCGTAGTATGTGATTTTTCCTTATTACATGTTATTGACAAAGATATTTCAAATTTTCATAGAAAATATCCACATTTTCGTTAAACAAATAATATTTTATAGACCACTGACGACAACCCTGTTAACATCCTATTGTGATTAGGCCCCTGGGCTATTTTCTTGCTCTAGTAAGGAAATAAACCTTTCAAAACCTATATTTTGCTTCGTCTTTCACAGCAGTAGATGGTCGACTGCCGAATAATCTACCCTCCAATGACAGAGACTCCCTTTCATTATTATATAAATATTTAAATAGTCGCTTTGCTACCAATTTTTCAGAAAAACTCCGCTCGTCTAGGTCACAATATTTATTTGATTTTAATTTATGAAAAACAACAGTTGTTACATACAAAAAAATATGAAATTTAAAAAAATAGTACACACATCTAGTTAAAGATTTTCACAAATATAATGACAATGTTTATGTTTATATTGAACATATTACAACAGAGATGAAGAACATTTTAGAGAAGGTAATAAAGAAGTCTAGGCATCTACAGAGATTATGAACTGTCTGTGTCTGTGAACTGATTATGAAGGAATATTTTTATTAAAATATTACAATAGAGATGAAAAACATTGAATAGAAGGTAATATAGAAGTCTAGGCATCTACAGGGCTTATGACCTGTCAATGGGTGGTTTCATCTCTGTTGTAATATTTTAACATAAACAGCTCCCCAGGGAGTTGAATCCAGTCCTTGTCTACAAAAATTTGGACAAACTCAAAATATTGTTAAATATATTTATGTTTTTTTATATATTTTAATTCCTTTATATCAAAATTATATCATGAAATCTTTTACAGAATATTTAATTTTTTCTTTCTTATGCTATTCAAAAATATTTTTACTGTCTTTTTATTATAGGAAAAAAAATAATGTACATTTCCTTGTATACCCACGAACAGGCCACGCCTTTGTGGGTTTTTTTTGTTTGCCATTTTCACTATTAATATGTAATTCATTGCTATGTAATTATCCTTAATATTTTTAATACTCTGTTTTACCTCTTATAAAAATAATAATTATAAAAAATGGCTGGCTAAAGTGGCCGCTTTACACACTGCGTAAAATTCACCACTCTGCCCATATTTGAACATCTATATCCCTACAATTCTTTAATTTGTTGATGTTTGTGCAGTCAAAAAGCTGAAACCTTTATTTATGCGGATGAGATTCGTGTAATTAAATTATTTCACCTACATACTACGCAAAGCCGGAAAATTTTATTTTTTCAATTTCCATACTTCTTCGTGGACCAGGTGGATTAATCAACAAAATTTTGAGTTTGTATAAATTTTTGTAGACATGAACTGGAGTTAACTCCCTGGGGAGCTGTAAATATTAACATATTCCAACAGAGATGGAGAACATTTTAGAGAACGTAAATAGGTCTAGGCATCTACAGAGCTTATGACCTGTTATTAGCTGGCACAAACATCAACAGATGAAAGAGTTGAAAGAAGTACAGACAGGAATACAATATATTTAAGAAAGAAGTGAAAAGTTACATTTATAAATCCTATTTGGTCTCCATTCTACAGGACTCATATTGACCATATCGAGTCTGTCCAACACCGTTTTTTAAGAAAAGTGGCATGGTTGCTCGGATTACAAAGGGGTAATTATTCTTATTTTGAAATAGAGCAATCTCTTAATCTGTCTTCACTGGAGAGACGTAGAACTGAGTTGGACCTTATATGCATTTTCAAAATACTTAATGCTTTAAGTGATGTCCCATCTCTGTTGCAATCAATTTCTTTTCATGTTCCCAACCGTGTCACCAGAAGTCAAAATCTGCTATTTATAAAATCTTCTAAGAGCAACTTTGGTTTTTATGCCCCAATCTGGTTTTTATGTCATCTGAATAAAAAATAAAATATTATAATAATTATAATTTGTTGAAGTTGTCTTTGTGTTGAGATTTTTTTTATTTAAGTATTAAAAACAACAATGTTTTAACATAAAAAGACAAATAAAGTTTTCATAAATTAAAAAGATATAAACATTAAATGTGACAAAAAAATAAATAAGAATTTTAAGTGAGAAAAGAATAATTGTTGACATTTGCGTTTTCCATAGAGGTAATAAATAAAAATACCGAATGTACACTCCGAGCCATCCACGCACACACATGAACGCACATATAAAACATACACAAACATATACATTACATGCGGCACATTTACATAGCATAAACCACTCAAGTTGCACATTCAGCAACTATCCCAAATAATCGACCCAATGAAGAAATTTTCTGTACAAATGCAACGTGCAGTTAAAAATGTCAACATCAATACTGAATCCGTTATAATTTCTACAGGTACGTCTAATGAATGAATTCGAGGTATAATTGTTTTTACAAGTTGGTACATAAAAAAGGGAATTTAATCTAGCATAGCGAAGAGGACAACGGAAACCAATATTTTGTAAAAGATACGGCGAATCAACTATATTATTGAGAATTTTGAAAAGAAAAATTAAATCATATCTAAGGCGCCTTTTTTAAAATTGATCAAAGATGCGCCGTAATCATTTTCAATGTTACCAAAACGATATTCCAGGCTCCTTATAAATTTCTTTTGAATGTTTTCAATTTGATTAATATATACATTATATTGAGGGGACCATACTAATGAAGCGAATTCGAGTTGACTTCGCACATAAGTATAGTAAATAAGCTTTAATTTATTTGGTGATGAGAATGGCTTGGAGATTCGTAAGATAAACCCTAGAGATCTAGTGATTATATTTTGTGTCTGTGATGTATTGTAGGGGTTGTGTCTTTTATTTGAGTAGGAGTAGTTTTTAAATCTGTAAGTGATCAGGGTTCTGGTTTTGTTTAAAAGCAGAAGTGTATTCTTTACTCGCCGGGACGAAGTCTGCCAAAACCTAGACTTATATTCCTTTATGTCTACATTTCAATTGGATACATTTTTTAATTTTTTTTATTTATTAGGTAATTCAACAAAGATACATACTAGAAAACATACAATTTAAAATCATTCGTCGAAATAATTTAACATGCATATATATCTTCGAATATAGAGTTACACAAAATAGATTTATATATTAAGCTGTAAGACATATTTTTTTATACGGGATACAATGCAATAAAAAATAAGTTGCACGTGTGTACTTATTAAATCAGATTTATTCCTAAGAGATTATTCGCAAAAGCTGAGAGATTATCATGAAAAATGACAATTTTATTGTTTCGGCAGTATACATTATATTCCCGACACATGCGGGCCATAGGTGTATGGTATGAAGCATTATTTAAACATTAAAAACATGAAAAAATAATGTTATTTTTCATAGTATACATAAATTTCGTGAAAATCGGGAGGCAATGAAAGGCACATAATATATGTAACATTATTTTACCTTTGAACGCGCCTGATTTTAATATTCCTATAAAGTTTACAATATTTTCACACCGCTGTTTTTAAAATTCATTTTCAGTAAAAGTATTCAAAACGTGTAGAGGTTTTGTGAGGGAATTTTCAGGCGTTCGTGCCGCGAGCGTGTTCCTGAAAGCAATTTATTGTTCGGTCATGCGGCTGAAAATCTATTCTCTTGCCAAATTTTTATCATGAACAGGATTTTGTTTTAAAATCACGGAATATGAACGCATTTGGCTTATGATGGGTTCAAATGTTCAACCAAAGTCTAAATAATCTACTCTCCCTAAGTGATTTCTAATAATATATAGCATTAATTTCTATTTTCAGTATCTTAATACATTGGTTCTTTCATTTATAAGACTTACATTTCTTCAAAATCAATGGACATGATCATAAACTGGATACGAATATCGAAAAGTCATTTCATTAAAATCTGGATTTGCATCCGTCTGCCTCTGAGGTACCGAATTTATTTTAGCCTTTTTTGAGCTATTTGTAATAAAGGATAGTTTTTTGTTTTATCTTATCGTGTAAATAGCTAAGAGTTCTCGTCGTGCCCGAATCAAAATCGTGCAAAAATTACTTCTGTAGTACCATAATCAAGGAAAAAGTATGAGAATACATGTTGATGAAGAAAATTTACACCGCGTTTTACCCTGAGCCCTCTAAAATTATAACACTTAACATGAGTTAACGGGCATGAGCCTAACGCGAATTTAGTTATTCTTTAACTGCCAGCCGAGTTTTGCGTCAGCTTGACATTTAATTCGAAACTAAAAGAAATAAAAATAAAAATGACTGATTGTTTCGTGAAAGCGTACAAAAACTGTTTGGATAAAAGAAAAAAGCCTTTTCAATGATAAAAATTATTAATATTCAAATACTGAATTTAAGTAGGTATCTAGGTACTGGTTTATGGTTGAATTCCAAAACCTCAAATATTTTATTTTTAAATATAGAATTCTTTTTGCATTTGTCAAACTCCGCTCTTCTCACAAACAGAGGGGTGCACTTATGTAGGAATGCAATTTTTAAAAATGTATCAAATGTCAGCAAATATTATTTTCTAAATAAAATCCAGTAAAAAGAAATAAATAGGAAAAAATCATAAGAAATTTAAGAAAAGGATCTGATTGAGATTCACAAAAAACTAATGCTGTTTGTTAACATTTAAAAACAAACCTTTTTTATACACAAAAAACAACATATAACAACATTTAAACTACCTTTGTTTTCAAATAATGCTACATACTACACACCTATGGCCCGCATGTGTCGGGAATATAATATATACTGCCGAAACAATAAAATTGTCATTTTTCATGATACTCTCTCAGCTTTTGCGAATAATCTCTTAGGAATAAATCTTATTCAATAAGTTCACACGAACAACTTATTTTTTATTGCATTGTATCCTGTATACAAAAATATGTATTACAACTTAATATATATATCTATTTTGTGTAATTCTATAGTCGAAGTTATATATGCATGTAAAATTGTATCGACGAATGCTTTCAAATTGTATGTTTTCTAGTATGTATCTTTGTTGAATTACCCATTAAAATAGAATAAATAAAAATAAATAAACATCATACCATTTTTTTCTATATGCAATGTCCTCAAATGCAACTCTGGTAGATCGATAAATAAAACATCAATGCTCCTAACTTAAGATTGAAGATTTTTATAGCTATGAACACGCGCAGCGCAAATATCTACATTTCATTGAAAACCGCACGTAAAAGTCGTTTAGGAGGAGTTCAGTGACACCACCCGTACAAAAGAATAATATATAAAGATTAGATAAAAATGTTCCATCAAAATATTCCGCTCGGCATATTGTCGAACGAATCCATTATTGTGCCCCCGCCGCGTTCCATATTAATATTTTAATATATATTTTTACAACAATGTTCTCGGGATTTAACTAAACCCCAGATTACGCGTGTCAAAGGAGTGCCGCATCCCTAATTGGAAAAGAACGCGCCTAGTTCGTTCGTTCGTATTCATTCGACAATTTTTTATTAAAAAGACCCCTTTGACAATCTCTAAGTTAAATATTGCAAAAACCCATATACCGTGTAAAGTTACGCCCGGGCATAGTGGTAGAATTAGGATGGGAATACCATTATTTTACCCATCCGTATTTTACCACTATACCTAGGCGTAACTTTATACCAAGTTTATGAGTAAAGCCCGGTGTTTACAGTGGCTCTTTAAATGCCTAGGATTCGATATTCCCGTGTCGAAAATGATTTCCCTCTCTGTGCAACAAATTTTGATCTAAATACATAAATGATATTGTCGAAACATTAAAATATTCAAAAATAAGACTCTTTGCAGACGATGCCTTAATATATATATCGGGAGAAAATTATAAAACAATTATGGACAGACTAAATCATGATCTTAATAGTGTATCACTGTGGCTAAAAATTAATAAATTAAAATTAAATGTTAACAAAACTAAATATATGAATATAGGAAACAAAAGAATAGAAATTATACCTTCAATTGTAATAGAACATGAAAAACTTAATGAAGTCACTGAAATTAAATATTTAGGTGTAATGTTGGATTCAAAACTTACATTTCACCAAAACGCTAAGATGGTAATAAATAAGATTGCAAAAAAAATATCAATTTTGGGAAGGATCAGAAGATTTATTGATAAGGACTCCTGCAAAACTATTTACAAAGCAATTATTGAACCACACGTTAACTACTGTAGTAGCATTTTATTTTTATCAAACAAAGAAAACATAGATAAACTAACTGTATTACAAAATAAAGCCTTTAGAATCATTTTGAAAAAAAACAGATATACCAGGGTAAAGTCGATGGTAAATGAAATGAAATTATTAACATATAAACAAAGAATATTTTACAATACAATGATATTTGTTCATAAAATTATAAACTCTAATAAAAAAACAGAATTTTGGAAAAAAATTGATCGGAACCAGCATGAACACGATCACAATACTAGAGAAAAGAACAAAATTAGACTTCCATTTAGGAAAAAGGCAAAGTCACAAAATTCAATTTTATTTAAAGCAATTAAAAAGTATTACGAAATGGAAAAAAATATTTATGAAGAAAAAAACATATCAAAATTTAAAATAATGGTCAAGACATATGTGATAAACAATTTATAAATTAAATATATTTGCAATGTTATTATTAGAACACACATAACAATATGTATGATATGTGTGCCCTATCTTAAGATTTAAATAAAAATAAAAATAAAAAAATAACTCCCTAGGAGGAAATCCAGCTTGTCTACAAACATTTGGACATACTCAAAACATTGTTGATTAAACTAACTGGTATAAGAAGTACAAAAATAGTTTAAAACGAAGCCACTTGAGTTCAGAGTAAAAAGGTGACATGGTCACATTTTTTAAGACTGAAACTAAAGCTGATGCTTTGTTCCTGCAAACGCTCCAGACGATTCATGAGTTCCGTATTGGAGTATTTTCAGTGAATGGAGGGTGCGAAAATACTTCTCCCCAACCTCAGTAATCTGTTCTTACAACGTTAATTTGCCATTCGGAAATAAGCCCGCCAACGTACAATTTGCGTTATGTACAAAAAGTAAAATAAATAAAAATAATACTGCAAAAGAGCTAACTTATTTATTAATTAGGATTTTGAATCAACAATGTTTGAGTTTGTCCAAATGCTTGCAGACTGGCTGGAATTCCTCCCTAGGGAGTTATTCATATTTAAATTTGTTTCAACAGAGGGGGAAAACATTTTTGAGAAGGAAATATGGAAGTCTAGGCATTTACAGGGCTGATGACCTGTCATATTTGTTGAATTACCACCTGGTAAAATAAGAAGTATAAAAATTGGAAAATTGTTTTCAGGCGTTGCCCAGTAGGTGAAATGGTTCAGCCGCATGAATCTCACCCACATGATAAAGGTTTCAGTTTTCTTAACGGAAATGTTTCGAGAAATGGAAAAACGCCGGCTTAAGGCTGTAGTCGGGTGAAACGCAAGTAAAAATAAGGAAATCATACGATTTTGCCATTTTAAAACGAATGTTTTTTTAAAATCGCGCGATAATAAAAAATATAAAAACTACATAAGAACAATCATTTAAAAAATTTCTATTAAAAAATAAACCTCAAAGTTTTTTTTAATTTGATTTATTTACAATTTTAAAAAACCCGTTAGGGTTACATTAGAAATTTAATATTGTCTAGTCATTTTATGTCTCGTCTAGTCTAGTTAGTTCAGTCATCATGTGCTTTTTCAGATTGATTTTAAATTTGTCTCCATTAAAAGTTTTCAAGTAGTGAGGTAGGTCGTTGTAGTGTTTAAGTCCATTATGTAGTATTTTTGACTGTCCTGTGTTTGTCTTTGCTTTTTCAATATGATAGTGTTTTTGTTGTCTGGTGTTATATTTATGTATGTCAGCATTTTTGACTAATATTATGTCGTCGTCTTGTATGTTTCCCAGTGTTATTTTGTGCACAATTTTTAAGGTCTCAATTTTAGTCAAGTAGTTTATGTCAAACTGGTGTGTTTTTTTGTACAGTTCAGTCGTAGAGGTCAGGTAGGGTAGGTTGTATGTTAGTTTAAGAATTTTATTTTGTTGTCTTTGTATTCTTGTTATGTCTGTCTTGTTACCAGTTCCCCAGACGACTGTTCTTCTTTATATGACTTAATTGTAATTAATTGTCAACCGGCACATTACGCCATTTTAAATTTAGACTACACTTTGGTATCTCGATTCTCAAATAAAGACTAAGTATTGAGTTAAAAGATTTTGGATGATTTAAAAATAATAAATTTAAAAATAAAATGGCCGAAGCAAAATCTTTAATTTTTTATTTTTGAAAAGAATAAGTATTTGAAATCACATAAATTTTTGTGATAATTTCCTTTATTTCTACGTAAAATTATGCCTTCGGTAATACTTAATAAAAATAGTTATTGAAATGTTTTAGTTGAAAAAAAGGTTTTTTATAGAATTGTATCTTTTTTTAAAAAGAAAGGTTGTAATATTCAATTTATAACAATATCTTATTTCGGTTTTTATTACCTTCATACCGGTACCGGTAAGTACCGGTAAGATAATTCTGGTTGTAATATTACATTTATAACAATATCTTATTTAGGTTTTTATTACCAGTATAACCTAAATACTTTCCATTATGGTGTATACCAATTGAACACAGGGCTCTTGTCTTTTGAGTTAGGGATAAGTCAAATTTATAAATAAATAGTGCACCGGGATCTGAAGCGTACGACTGATTATCTTTCCTTCATGGAACAAAAAAATATGATCAAGTTACGCAGCGATTGGTGGAAATGGAATGATGAGATCACTTAAACCAGCCGACGACTAGTCAAATAACTTGGCTTCAATGTTTCCTCATATATTTTTTCCATTTTTACAATATTCAGTAAGCGCTGTACCGAAAAATTTCCATGTTAAGCGGTATTGATTATTTTCACATGATTATTTATTCATTTGATGTTTTCCGCCAAAGCAATTATGCATATAAAATGAATGTAAGTACATTGTACCGTACAGATTATAAAACAGCATTGAAAACGTATAGATTGTCATTTTTTGACAATGGATTTATTTATTTCACATAAAACTTTATATTTGTTATTTTCTATATGAACACCTCCCTGGACATAACCCTTGTCGATTGTTTAGGTTTAAGAAGTATCCAAGATACGTTTTTCATCATCAGTGGCGCTACAGCCCGTTGTGGGCCCTGGCCTCCTCCAGAATTTGTCTCCGTTCCTCCCTGCACCCCGCGGCTCTTCTCCAGTTCGTCAGGCCAATTGCTCTAATGTCACTTTCCACATTATCCAGCCATCTTAATTTTGGCCCGCCTCTGCTTCGTCTGCCTTCCGGAGTGGTATAAAGAATCTTTTTTGGGTTACGCTTATCATTCATTCTGTGCACATGGCCCGGCCATTGTAATCTTCTTATTTTGATGAATTGCGCAATGTTTGGTTCGCCATACAGTGCCTCTAATTCATGATTAAACCGTCTCCTCCACACTCAACGACGTTTTGGTTGACAGCATCAAATATCTTCCTGAATAATTTTCTTTCAAATACTAATACCATATTTTCATCTCTTTTGGTCATAACCCAGCATTCGGTACCATATGCAATGACCGGTCTAAGGACAGTTTTGTAAATAATGGTCTTAGTTTTTCTAGTGAGCACTTTGGATCCCAGATGTTTAAACAAGCCTTAATCACATATGTTTGCTGTCGATAGCCGTGCTTTAATCTCGGTACTATAATTGTTAACATTTGTAATTTCAGTATCTTAATATTGAGAGTTGACATTGTCGATATGGTGGGACCCAACGACAATTGTCTGCTGTACATAGTTTATTTGTGACATTCTTGCTATTATATATTTAGTCGAGATGCGTTTTTATGTTAATATAGGGTCAAAGCACCAGTAAATGACCACACCCCAGTAAATGACCATTGGTTAATAAAACGCAATATAAAAAGAATTGCTACATGTGTCCAGTCAAAAAACACTAGAATCTATGACAAAAGCAGTAGGCGGACACATCTTTTGGTAAGAAACAAATCTATCAGTTTTGAATTGTGAGTTATCAAAAGATAATAGTGCGTCTTCCCGTTATTGTTCAGAGATTGATAGTGCTTTTATAAGGAAAGGTGTGGTAAGTGTTTTATTTTATGCTATTTTTTATGCAATTCTTTGAATGTATCCATATTCTAATGTGTTAGGGTGTTTTCTAATGTTATGATGTAACTAATTCTGAGTATTATTTTTACTGGGGTAGTAGTAGTCATTCACTGGTGATTCTGCTATTTTTTTTAGATTAATATTAATTATAATTGCAATACTCGTATTTCAATAAAAAAGTTAAAGTACTTAGGATAATTAATGTGTTTTTTATTGTTTTCTTTTATTGTGGACGCTTAAATAATGAAATTTATACCTTTAATGAGGATTTCACAACAAGCTGAACCTTAAACGGTCATTCATTGGGGCTTTTACCCTATTATTTTTTCACTATTTTTATTATTATGTTATGTATTATATTTAGTTAGTGAAAACCAAATGCCGCCTATATATCGCCTACATGACACCTATTCTCCTCTATGGATGCGAATCGTGGTACCACACTAGGCCCCGAAATACCAGAGTTTTGAGTTTTGAGAATAGGTGTCTCAGAAGATTTTTGGGTGTGCGGTGGTTTGATTTTGTGCGAAATGAAGTGATAAGAGAACGGACGCAGCAAACTCCGGTGACAACTGCCATCAAGCGGAGGCGATACGGTTGGCTTGGCCATGTGCTGCGGATGCCTCCTGAGAGCCTTAACCACGCTTGCCTACTTTACAAGGCATCAGGTTCTCGACGTCCTGAAAGTCCACTGCTGACTGTTCGTCGGCAGTTTGTCTCAGAACTACGGGACGCGAACCTGACTTGGGAGGATACACAGGAGCTGGCAGGCGATAGAGATGCCGGGAGGATCTTTGTGGACACCATATTATGTGGAATGATGACGATGATGATATTAATTACAATAACTTAATTTCAATTTTAATATTGGCTTCATTAACAGAATATCCTCTGATTTTACTAATGTCCGTATAATCAAAACTCTTTATTGCTCAACTGTTCGGCCTTTTCAAGAATATGCCTCCGTGGTCTGGTCTCCATTTTATGTCAATCGCATAAATCACATTGAATCAGTCCAACATCGCTTGCTTCGAAAAATAGCGTGGATGCTCGGACTAGAGAGAGATAATTATTCTTAAGCTGAAATAGAGTCAATGTTAAATATTTCTAGTCTACAAAAACGTAGAACTAATATTGACTCCATATATATGTTCGGCATACTAAATGGTATAATCGATGTTCCATCATTACTGGGACAAGTAAAATTCAATATTCCGACTCGTAGATTGAGAAACAATAAAGTACTGTTCATCGATCAGCATAGAACAAACTATGGCCTTAATTCTCCAATGACCTGTCTTTGTCGTATTGTTAACTCAAGACAAGATCTGGGCTTTTTTGGTTTAAGTTTACAGCGATTTGAACGATCACTAAATAAATAGTCCAGATCTTGTCTCGATGTCCCTTATGTTTGTCAATGCTTCTTTTCTTTTTTTAAAATGTTTTAAACTATTATTTTATTGTAATATTTAAACATTATAATTTGTATATATGGACAATGTCCGTTAATAAATATATAAATAAATAAATAAATATAGTTATTTTTTTTTAATATGTATTTTATTAGTGTTTACATGTAATTGATAAAAAATAAGTAGTGTCTTTATTTTTGTTTTAACATTTCTGTGATAATAATAATAATCACACACAATTTTTTTTATCTACGACATGTTTTTTATTTATTTATTTTATTTTATTTTTCAAGTTTTAAGAAAGTTCAGCACTTATGTGAGCGCCTCAAAACAGCGGGTAAAATAGCAGGTCAAGTGGCTAAGGAAAGATCTTTTCACATGAATAGCTTTCTAGGTATGGCCACCGACGGATTTTCTGTTTTTGATAGCTTAAGAAGAAACGCCGACTGACTCTACTCTCGTATATTCTCCCTGTACTATGGCACCAGATTAGTGAATTTTTTAGGCAAAAGAAAACAAAAAAACAAACCATCACGCCGTTTCTCCGTAAGGAAAGACAGAGATGATAGAACGCCACACTACTCTATCTTTGCATACAGATATCGCCTTTTCTACATTCATACATCTTATGCACGCGCGCCGATTATTCCGACTTTTAACATGTGTTTCTTCAAGTGTTTGTTGGATTTGGTAATACCATGTCTATCTCGGTTTTCCAATATTTCTGCATGCATCAATATTCGTTGATGTAAATATTTTTAGCCGTTCTTTCGCTGTCCATTCGCTCTACATGTCCAAACCAACGCAGAGCTCCTTTCTTGATTTTGTCGATAATGCTTATCTCAGCCTTGCATAATGTACGGATCTTAACATCTGTGCATCTGTCGTACATAGTTTTATCATACATTCAACATAGAGATCGCATTTCGACGGCAGTCAGCCTACTTTAATCCCTGTTTTTCCAAGCCCATACTTTGCTCCTATACATCTGAGTCGGGACTAGGACTCCATTATGAAATGCAATTTTTTTTAGGCAATATTGATTTTTACCTTTTTTAAGCTTTGTAGCTGCAAGACGTGCAGTAATCTAGCTCCTATATAACATAATCACTTTTTAGCATGAACACTTTAAAAATTTACTATTATGCTCAATGTTTCATTTTGTAAATTTATTGATTATTTTAAGTTGCTAGAATTTCATTCGTCCATGCACTTTGTAGCTGCAAGACGATAAGTAATCTAGCTTCAATAGGTAAATGTTATCAACTATCAAATATCTTAATTGAGGATATGGGGTCTAGAATTCCAACCATCCATGCGCTCAGTAGCTGCAAGACTTGTTGTTATCTAACTTCTTTGTTTATAAATTTGTTTTTTATTTCGTTATTTAAAATATCACTGAAGCTCTAAACTTCATTGTCAAATAAAAAATGCAAATAGGGGCTAGATGTCTTACTGTCTATGCGCCCTGTAGCTGAAAGACGTGGTGTAATCTAGCTCCTGTATATCATAATTGTAATATACATTAATTGGAGACGAGGGAATAGAACCTCAACCGTCTATGCGCTTTAGCTGCAAGATGGGATATTTATTTATTGTACAGCGCTCTTGAGGTGATTTTCACAAAGATGGCGCTATACAAACTATCCAAATATATAAATAAATTTTATTAGATATGCAGATGACACCGTTCTAATTGCAGACAATATACAAGACTTTCAAGAACTGCTTGATAAGATTGACTCCGTCGGTGAACGTTTTGGTTTAAATATTAATGGAAACAAAGCTTAACTTATGGTTTTCAGCCGAGAGACTCGTCTAAATGTAAATCTCCAACTTAAAGGTGTCAATATTGAGAGAGTGAAACAGCTCAGGCAGTATCATCACAGAAAATCTAGACCCCAACATTAAGATAAAATACAGAATAGAAGCAGCCGGAACAGGATTTAACAAAATGAAAAATCTTCTTTGTGACGATAATATAAACCTTGAGCTGAGACAACGAATGGTCAAATGTTATATATGGTCTGTCTTACTTTATGGTGTAGAAGCGTGGACTCAAAAAGTCAATATTATAAACCACCTTGAAGCATTTGAATTGTGGATCCACCGTAGAATGTTAAGAATATCTTGGACCGATATGATGACCAACAATGAAGTATTACGTAGAGCCAATACTAATATTCACCGCTGATTTCATATTTTGGCCATGCGTTGAGAGGTGATAAATATGCCATACTTCAGCTTGTCACGAAGGGGAAGATCAAGAGACGTAGAGGGGTCGGAAGAAAACAGCTTTCCTGGCTTCGAAACATCCGAGCATGGACCAGGATTAGAGCTGTGGAGGAGCTGTTTCGCACTGCTCAGGATAGGGAAGCTTTCTCCCAAGTGACCATAGGCGTGTCTTTGTTATATTTCTTTCTTATCAAATTGTTTCTTATGGGAGCTAAGACCTGCTTCTTTATCGGCCATCTTCTCAGTATTTTGCTGTTTTGGACCCTAGTGACTTCATGAAATCATAGAAATCCATGCTCCGTGTAAAACTTCGTGCCTTGTTGCCCAAAATCCCATGACTGTCAAACCGAGTCATCGAAAGTGTAGTGAGTTTCAAGTACCTGGGAGTATATATTGTAACAATTATATTTCATCCTACCCCATTTAAGCAGCGCGTAATTAAGCACAGGTTAAAAGCTAAATAATATTCTTTTGTACGTTAAAATTCAAGCATGGCAATACCACGTCAGACCGTGCATTTCGAAAAGCAAAAAGACCGCCCGTGACAAGCGGAATAAACGTGTAATGTAACAAAATCTTGTATGTACTTCTTTTATATCGAGGAAGCATCGCCTTACGGCAAGAAGGTACTGTATAATTGAATTTGTAATCGAATTGTCATTTCAATTTGCCAGAACACAGAATCTAATGATGTATTCTTGTCCATAATTATAGGTTTCCTAAATACCCCATTTTTCATATATTTAAAATATATGGTATATTACCATCTTTATAATGGATTATCATTACATCTGTCTAAATTGACAATTTACATCAATGTTTATATATAAAATCTGAATTATTTAACCCGATGCCGAATCGACGACAATAAGATCGGTCGAAGTTTTATTTAGAGGAATGACGCGGACAGCTATGGCTTACGCTAAGATGTTGGCTGGAGGTACCTTTAAAAACTGAAACCTTTGACATAATACTCCGGCTATTTGAAATAGAAAAAAACTTTGAATGTCTACAAAGAAGGTTTTAAAGAATTTAACGTGGATGATTGGTGTCAAGAATCAAATAATTATTATTTATTTTCATTTAATTTCTAAATCATTTGCAATTTGGTCTTCTAGATTTTATATTTAGCTAGGTAAACGCCCAAAACTTTATAATTTTTTCTTATTTTATTTTTTATTTTATTTATTTGGATAACCAACAGCTATAATTATATCATATTTCTTGTAAGAATAAAATTTTAATTTCGAGAAAATGCCATTGTTATTTTGCAATTACCTGGTTTACATATTTTAATTAGCAATACACAGTGATTATTGAAGGTCCGAGATTATTTAAATTTGTATTCCCATTTTTCATCTTGATTCTTCACACATCTTGTGTGAAGGTCGGACATAATTACTGTCCACATTTTGGAGAGATTCTCATCTTTACTGGTTGAGCAACACTGGTGACTAGGGTATATTTTCTGATGGATTTGATCTCCATTTATTTGTTCGGCTCAATTTTTGCGTTGTCACTGAGTGCTGACATTCTTTTATTTAAAAAAAAATTGGTCATTTTTTAAACTCCTCTCAAAAGGACGTTACAATATTACGGAAAAAGGCAGCTTTAGAAAAGAGCTGTGAATGCGGCTAGAAGTAGCAGGCACCACATTCATTAATACGAAGGCTGTCTGGCGCTCGGAAATCAAATAACGCCAGCATAACACCTATTCTCCTCTACGGATGCGAATCGTGGCACCTCACTAGGGCCCAAAACAACAAACTACTTTGAAATTAGCGAACTATAAGTTAATAATAGTTCGGAGTTCGGGTCGTTGAGAAGCGAAGGGAGATATATTGTGATATTCAAAACTTTACTATCATCAGGGGTAGTATATTCAGATTGGAATGGGTGAAACAATCTTAGATCGAGCGTATTAATTATTGATAGGCATTACATACACCCAATGTAGAAATGAACAGACTACCATCCAGAAAGCATTCTGTTAAAACAGCAAGGAGCTTTGCATGGATGAGCTTGTAGTAAACTCTTTTGTTGGAATGAAATGGTTAGTTTGACTTACCGCAGTTTTTGTTGTAAAGTATCATGAAATTGAATACATCACTTAATGAATTTACTGTGACACGAATTTATATTGTGGTATTTAAAAGTAAACCGAACTGAAGCCGACAAGGGACACGGAGATTCTGGCGGGTTTCGATCGTGTCGACGTCGAACAGTTCCGGTGTGCCTTACGCGGTGTTAGCGGTAAAAATGCAGCGTGAGTGCGTGTCCATAAGCTTCAGCTAAACAACTAATGGCTAAGATGGTCGAGCGTGGAGCCTCACCGAGACTCCGTGCCCTACATCAATGAGAACATTTTGGACTTCGACCTTCCCGGGAGAACATGGTACAGCTTAAGAGAATATTCGATGCCAATCAATTTTAATGCATAGGTATTTGAGCACGGATTTTCTGTTACTCTCTCAAATGTCTCTTTGTCACTGTGCGAAAAAGACAACTGCACATCGGACTCATTTTGCTTAACTGAAATCTAAAAATCGAAGTTTTACTGTCCTACTTTTCCACACCTCAAAACTGAGCAATTTTTCTTTTTTTTTTAAAATATAGAGTATCAGAATTTCTATGCCAGTACCATAGACAGCTTGCCCACCACACACCGCACACCGCATCTGAGGACATAAGTCTCCTTGGCGGTGCCCACATACACGGAAAATTTGTTCGTTGTCAAACGAGAAAAGCTGCCCGAAGGAGCTCTCTGAAATCTGGTAGCCTTAGCATCTTTGTGCTGAAAGAATGTAATCCAGAAGTACATAATATGTATTTCATTTGATTTATTGCCAGTACCATGGAATAAAGAATAGTCCAGAAATCGCATACGCACATCAAACAGAAGGCGACTAAACTACTCTGAAAGAAGTAGTTTTACGTTTTGACCCACCAGTTTCTTCGTAGACGTCGTTAAGTACGCAACTCACGATTCGAATTCAACTTTGCCGTGTTGTGTCGTTTTAAAGTGTAGAAAAACTGGTAGGATCTGAAAGAAACAAGATAGGATCACATTTCATGTGTACCTAAGCAGCAAACGCATGTGTAGGTAGCAAATGCTTTACTTAAAAATGTAATTATTTTTCTGTTTCTTATATATCATAGGTTGATTTAAATGAACAAATGACGTCGTTCAAAGTAGTCCGATTTTATTAAAATGTTTTTTATTATTTTTTCCGTACATTTTCAGGAAACTTTGCAGTACAATTTAATGCTTAAATTTTTACCGCGCGCAGAAAAACCACCAGCACCGATTCAGTTTGACCATGATGATAGATTAATAAGTAGGGCTAATTTAATGAGGTCGAGAGGACAGATTTATTAAGAGCCGTAGGCCCGACTCATTGAGGCCCTAAGAGCCGAATTCAATATCGTATAATAAACGGCGACAACTGACTGTTTTTTTTTAATTACAGATTATTCACTTATCAATTTTTATCGCTTAGTAACCAAATGTTTTGCAAAATCTTTAATATTTTGAACCAGGTAGTCTCGTAGTTATGTGGACTTACAGATTAAAGGTCCGAGGCTCAAAGCTTACTCTACCACAACTTGATTTCGATTTTTACAGTACAAGTTATTAAGGACTTTTAGGAAATAGGCTAAAATTTTTAATATTTGAGTAAATGTTTATATAGCACTGATTTTCTCAAATTAAACGGTTTGGGTACGTAGGATGAAATTACAGTATTTTGAGTGTGTCCAAATGTTTGTAGACAATCGACTAGATTTATCAACAATATTTTGAGTTCGTTCACATTTTTGTAGACAAGGACTGGATGCAACTCCCTTGGAAGCTGTTAATATTAACATATTACAACAGAGATGAAGAACATCTTAGAAAAGGTAATATATATAAGGGCCTTGCCTAGTATGTAGGTAAAAATTTCAGTGAAATGAATCTCATCGGCATAAATAAAGGTTTCAGCTCTTTAACTTCACTAAAATCAACAGATATAAGAATTGAAGAAATGTGGATGAATGTTACACAGTGTGTAAAGTGGCCACTTAAGCTAGCCAATGACAGGCCATGAGCCCTGTTAATGCCTAGACTTCCATATTCCCTTCTCTAAAATGTTCTCCATCCCAGTTGTAATTTGTTATAGGAAGAAATCGCCCTAAGGCAATATGTCCGCCCTCATGCATATGTATGTAAACTGTATATGTAAATATTTATTTATTTATTTGACACTTTATATACATATACAATATATATACATATAAGGGCGGGCATATTGCCTTAAGGCAATTTCTTCCTACCTACCCAAACCGTTCAGTTTGAAAAAATTATAAATACATGGACATATTGAATCTCACAATTTTATACAAAAATTAAAAGCAAAGATAATATAAAGTATTTCACTTAAAAACATATGTATGCATCTGTTTTTTGTTTGATTTTGGTAGAATTATTTTAAGTGAGACATTCTTCTACATTTAGACTGCTCCAAACAGCAAAAAATAAAATCAGAGGCTCAAAGGGTCCCACAATCGGAATCTACCGAGGCCCGAAGGGCCGATAAAACCAGGCCCGGAGGGCTGATTACGCAAGAATTTCCCAGCACGTTATAGTCAAATTGTAATTAGAATAAATCAGCGATTGTGAAGCGTTCACATTCCTCGCGGCCGCTTTACAATCGTCCTCGCCATGCTATCGATCCTGTCACCTGTTGCGCATGCCTCTCTCTCCACCCCCCCTGCTGACCCCCTCCCTGGCCGGCCCGCGGAGGGGGGACGAGTATTTGCCGCCATAAACGAATAAAGAATTACTAATGGTAAAAATTGTGTACGAACTGTTTACGACACATTCAAACACACGGGGGTAACTGGCCGCTATAATATTGAGATCGCCAAAGTTAGAATGCAGAAGTTCAGTTCTACGGGAAATTTGATGAAAAAAAGTAAATCTTGAAGCGGTAAAAATTAAAGCATTTTATTGAAAGATGCATGGAAAATCAATGAAAAATCAAACTAACAATATTTTGAGTTTGACGAATTTTTGTAGACAAGGACTAGATTCAATCCCCCTAGAAGCTGTTAACATCAAAATGTTACAACATAGATGAATAACACTTAACAGAAAGGAGTATAGAAGTCTAGGCATCTACAGGGCTTATAACCTGTCATTGGCTGGTTTAATTGACCACTTTACACACAACGTAACATACACCATTCTGCGTACATTTAAACATCTATATTCCTTCGATTCATCCATCTGTTGATGTGTGTAAAGCAGCGGTGTAGTCGGGCCGGAGCGCACCGGAGCGGCGCTCCGGCACTTTTTATCTGAGCGGAGCGGCGCTCCGGCTCTGGCCAGGAACAAATATAACGTTTCGAAAAAATATCTACTTAAGTCTCTTCAAACAATTCGAAATAACAACAAACGTATTTATCGCCGATAGCTGGCAAAAGTCTAAACATGTGCCCCCCTTCTCCCCTCTCCCACTTCCCTCCCACTTCATCATAGTGGTGGCGGTGCGCTTCGGTACTTTTTTATTTGGGACTACACCGCTGGTGTAAAGTTAAAAAGGCGTTTGCAAGCTTTATTGGTGCGCGTGAGATTCATCCGACTGAATAATTTCACCTACATACGGCAGAATGGTGAATGTTTCACAGTGTGTAATGTGGCCACTTAAACCAACCGATAACAGGTCATTAGCCCTGTATGTGCCTAGGTTTTTACACTCCCTTTTCTAAAAAGTCCTTTATCTGTGTTGTAATACGAGTGCATCCGCGAGTGCCGAGCCGGATTACTCGATTTAATAAACTCTTCTATATAAATGTATCTACAACTAACTACAGTGCACACTCGCCTATAAGGAGAATTCATGCGTTTGCAAATGAATACGAAAATGATAAAGATATCTTTATATATAAAATTCCTCTGTACGTGTGATGTCACTGAACTTCTCCTAAACGGCTTCACCGATTTAAGTGCGATTTTCGGAGAAATAAAGATCGTTGCGCTGTGCGTGTTCGTAGATATTAAAATCTTCAATCTAATATGTAAAAAATAAGTAAAGAGCATAAATATTTTATTCGTCGGTCTACCAGGGCTGCATTTGAGGAGAATGCATTTACGAAACAATAAAAGATGTTGTTTTTTTGTGTATAAAAAAGTTTGTTTTTAAATGTTTACAAACAGCATTTGTTTTTGTGGATCTCAATCAGATTCTTTCCTTAAATTCCTTACAATTTCTACCCATTTATTTCTTTTTACTGGATTTTTGGAAATACTAAATTAACATTTATTTATTTTATTTTATTTTATTAGGGAAATTAACAGTTCTACATACATATTTTTAGTAAACAAACAGATATAGTGTATAAACTCAGAACTAATAACAGATTTCCACATAGTATACAAAGTTAGTAAAGAAAATATATTACATATCAAATAAATACATACAATTTATACATGTAAAAATGTTATTTTCATGTACTCAATAATAAAAGATTTTTTAGATATTCATTTTAAGAACATTAAGTTACTGTAAATTTGGCGGGATAAGGACAAGAATGCTTGAAGAGAGGATAAGGAGGGGAGGGGAGATGTACATATTTATTATTATAATGTCTACTAAGTTACATAATACATTTTTAGTGTAAATTAAATAAAATAATATTAAATTTAATATGTTATTAAAAATCGTATTCCTACATAAGTACACCCCACTGTCGGTGAGAAGACTGGAGTTTGGCGTTTGCAAAAAGAATGCCATATTTGAAAAAATATTTGTTTTACGTTTTGGAATTCAACCATAAAGAAGTACCTAGGTACCTACTAATCAATTAAAAGTCTTTTTCCAAGCTAATAACAGGCAAGCGAAGGTTCGGGCAGGATAACGTCTGTCGGGTCCGCTAGTATTTAATATAACACTTTTGAATTTTAAAAGACAGTGTATCAATTTATTATCTCCAAATTTAAATATTTAAATAATACTACGTTTTTTTAAATTGTGTACCCTTTATTAACTTATATCTGTATTTTTTTTTTTTTTTTCTAATTTATTCTAATTTTAAGATTTATTTTATATAACCGATGGAAAAAAAGGAGCTTCTGTTCTTTTTACTGGAATTTATGTATGTATGTACTACATGTAAGATTAGTTTTTATATATTTTTTTTTTACTTATTTTTATTACTTCATTAAAAATTTTTACTTTTGTGTAAAATACATGTCTGTTCTTTATATATAAATATATTTAAAACATGCAAAAGCCTACAAGGCGTTTAAACAATTAAATAAATAAATGCGTTAATAAAAGACAAACAACTTATCACGTCGTTTCCCCGTAAGACAAAAACTATTTTCAAGAGAGGAGTTAAGGACTGGATTTTCCTTAGTGGGAGGAAGTTGAGTGGGAAACTCCTTGATGATTTTCCGAAAGTTTGAGTTTACTGTTTACCATATTGATGTTCCATATATATGTTTTTTAAAATTATTTTTTGTGTTTCTGATCCTATATTTGTAGTGATATACTCAGGCTATGAACTAAATTTAATTGACAATATTTTGAATAAAAAACTTAAATTAAACTATAGGAAAAAATACTTACACAGTTCCCAAAATATTTCCAATAAAAATGAGAACTGGCGTAGAATTTTGTACATTAATTAATTTTCTAATAATATAGCACAAATTTTAGCTAACAATATTAGGCCAGCTTTTTATACTAATAATAACATAGGTAAAATATTAACAAATTGTAAAGATAAGGATGACAAATTAAATCATTCGGGAATTTATAAATTAAATTGTTTAAATTGCCCAAATTTCTCTATTGGAATAACTTCACGTAAATTTTAAGTTAGAATCAAAGAACATATAAGATGTCTGAGTTATAATAATTTTTCAGAATTCGCAAATCATCTTATATCCGAAAACCATGAATTTAATCAAGAAACGTGTGTAGACATTTTGCATGTCAATAAAAATGGTTTTCGTTTAGATAATTTAGAACGATTAGAAATTAGTAAAGCCATTAATCAAATACTTCAAATAACAAATAATCAATTCAATTTAACTTCTAGTACTCTTTTAAAACTATTCCCGTTATGATTTATTTTATCTTCTTTCTCTCTCTTTCTTTCAATTTTCTGTCTCTTTCATACAATATTTTTTTATATAAATAGCAACGCGTGTAATTATAAGTTAGTTAAATTCCTGACGATGAGGATGGAAAGACCCAGAAAGATTTTGAAAGGAGGGTGAGTGCCGGGAGCAGGGTGAACGGTGCACTGAAATCTACTTTGGCAAACAAATGTTTATCGCAGGAGGCTAAACTAGCAGTTCACAACGGAGTTCTTGTGCCAACTTTAATGTATGGGAGCGAAGAATTAAATTGGAAAAAGGATGATGAAAGTAGGTTGCTTGCTGTCGAAATACGATTTCTCAGGCGAATGTGTGGTAAAAAGATATATGATAGGTGCACAAATGTCGAGATCCGTGAAGTATGTAAGTCTGAGACATGCATTCTCGACAGAATCAAGAAAGGGGTGCCGCGTTGGTTTGGACATGTAGAGCGAATGGACAGCGAAAGAACGGCTAAAAGGATCTACGATGCGAATGTTGATGGATGCAGAAAACGAGGAAGGCCGAGAAAGACATGGCATGATCAAGTCCATCAAATACTTGAAGATGGACATGTCAAAAGTAAGAATAATCGGCGTGCGTGCATGAGAAGATGTATGAATGTAGAGGAAGCGAGGTCTGTATGCCAAGGTAAAGTGATATAGTATATATATAGATATATATATTATATATATATATATATATATATATATATATATATATATATATATATATATACTCTCTGCCTACCCCTACGGGGAAACGGCGTGATGATTTGTTTGTTTGTTTGTTTTTGAGTGACTTATTCATCTCAAATTCTTTTATTTTTTCTTCTTTATAAATTTGTATCATGGAATTTATTTTATAAAGAGTGTCTACTGTATGAACCTTAAATAATTTATATAGAATTTCCGCATTGATTTTGAGGGTTTCTTTAAAATTACTTTAATAATTAATCTTTGTTCTATTTTAAGAGGGTTTAATATATTGGCATATGCACCACCCCATCTAACAATACCATATTGCAACAAAGATTGTACAATTGAGTAATAAGGTATTTTTAAATACAAAATTATGACTTGCTTCATCGGTTGTTGCTCTATATTTCAGGTGAAATCATCGCACGTGTGTGTGTCATCGATCAATGGCCCAAATAAGTTTCTATAAAATCCGTATTTCTTGTAAAGTTTTATATCAGATCAGGGGATCATAAACTCGCATGGAAAATGTATCATGTGACCTGATTCTGCTAGCTTTTTCAAAGTCGATATTACATTTGAAAAAATGTCTTTCCGTGTGAAATATTCTGAAAAACCTTATTGAAAGGGTTTTCAGGAATACGTTCTGGCACAAAGGATCTTTCAGAACTATTGTTATAACGCACAATGTGTGGGCGCCTTTACTTCGACGGAATTATAAAGGGGTCCCTTTAATACACCTAGCGCCCATCCATACACTTTAATAAACTATAAGATCTTTAGGAAAATCCGCCCGAGACATGCAAAGCATTGTGTGAATTAACGCAAACAGGAGATTTATGTTAAATATAGATTTTCAAAGGAAAAAATGTACGTAAAATACTACAATGTTTTGATTTGGATTGCTTGTCCAATTTTTTGTGGACAAGAAGTGGATTCGATTCCCTAGACCGATGTCTCGGTTTCGGCAGAAAATTGGCCGAAACATCGGTTCAGCAGAGGCCCGCGGTCGTGTGCGTCGGATTACGTCTGGCTGTACTCGGGTGCATCTTATGGCTCGCGACTTGGCCGTGTGACCTGTGACCTTTAGTTTCTTTCGGCTTTCGGCCGGTGAGTGTTGTCAGTTGTCTCTTCGTCAGTCAGTCAGTTAAACCAAAAAGCGCGAAGAACTCATTGAATTTATATTTCATTGTGTGATTTATTTAACGCTTATTTAAATAAATTCGTAAGGTTTTAAGGAACAATTAAAACGCCTAATTTTGGGCGTTTCGAAGTGACGTTTAACTTAATTAACTCTCCCTTCCCGGTAATGTGTAGCTAGCAGTGGCGAATGGTGATTTTATTTACAGGTAAGCAAAAAAAAAATATCATATATTTGTACCCCACATAGGAGGTACACAATATAATGTTAGTAATATTGACATTTTTCTGTGGTTCTGTGTGATACAACAACTCTCATCCATGAAATCAACTCAAACTATGTAATTTCGTGATATATTATATTATAAAGATATATTATCCATTACTTTAATATATAATTCATTAAAAAATAAATAAAAAATACCATTATGAATTCAGTCGACATTAGGTATTCATGTCAACTGGCCGCATTGTTCTAGTAATTAATAGTGTTAAAAACGGCCGCGTGGAGTGCTGTATGTCCTGCAATATGACGCATGTAAGTAAATATGGTCTTATGTCAAAAGTACCATCTCAAAGAAAAATAGTCCTTAAGAAACAATGTTTGAAACGCTGTTTTCCAAATAGAGAATCTTCAAATAATGGTTATAATCTGCAAGTTTGTTTTAGTACTAAAAAAGCTGACTTGGGTTAATGATGTTTAATATTTTTTACTTTTTTGTATGTAGGAATAAGACGAGGTAATCGGCTAGTTTCATTCTTCACTAAGAACGGGCTGGGCCCTGGGCGCACTTCATAGATAGTTGAGAACTTTAAATAGGACTAGAAGATCGGATTTTTTTCGACGGTCTTGAAGAGAAGATATATTTAAGCTAGTTTCTATTATATATCGTATTAACAGCGCTGTGATTTTTTTAAAGTTTTTTTTTTTCATTTAATTTATTTTTGCACCACAACAGGCCAGGAGGCCCAATTGCATCACAGAACACCCAGGCTTGAGAAAACTCACATTTTCAATTGTTGTGTTCTCACCGGGAATCGAACTCGGAACCTTCCATGTGTGAGTCAAGCGTCTTGACCACTACACCACGGAGGCCGCCGTCACGTCAGAGGTTGTTCTCTGTTAGTTCTTCCCATTGGTTCGTTTATGGTAAGCCAACCGGATATCCTTCACAGCTCTCATATCATTGGTTGGTTCATGTGAACTAGTGACGTCGATCAAAGTAGTGCGTTTTTATTAAAATATTTTTTATGATTTTTCGTACATTTTCAAGAAACTTTGCAGTACAATTTAATGATCTAATTTTTACCGCGCGCACGAAAACATTTTTTGTATCCAATTTCCCCGTAGGGCTGAAATTCTTCATAGACCTCACTGCACTCGAAAACACCTATTACTAGTTTTTTTTAAATTTTATTTTAAAAAAATTTAAATCTTAAAGTAGGGCACACATATCATACATATTGTTATGTGTGTTCTAATAATAACATTGCAAATATATTCAATTTATAAATTGTTTATCACATATGTCTTGACCATTATTTTCAATTTTGATATGTTTTTTTCTTCATAAATATTTTTTCCATTTCGTAATACTTTTTAATTGCTTTAAATAAAATTGAATTTTGTGATTTTGCCTTTTTCCTAAATGGAAGTCTAATTTTGTTCTTTTCTCTAGTATTGTGATCGTGTTCATGCTGGTTCCGATCAATTTTTTCCAAAATTCTGTTTTTTTTTATTAGAGTTTATAATTTTATGAACAAATATCATTGTATTGTAAAATATTCTTTGTTTATATGTTAATAATTTCATATGCATTTACTATCGACTTTACCCTCGTGTATCTGTTTTTTTTTTTAAATGATTCTAAAGGCTTTATTTTGTAATACAGTTAGTTTATCTATGTTTTCTTTGTTTGATAAAAATAAAATGCCACTACAGTAGTTAACGCGTGGTTCAATAATTGCTTTGTAAATCGTTTTGCATTAGTCATTATCAATAAATCTTCTGATCCTTCCCAAAATTGATATTTTTTTTTTTGCAATCTTATTTATTACCATCTTAGCGTTTCGGTGAAATGTAAGTTTTTTTTAAATTGTCGACTGGCTGATTTCTGCATAACGTTAAATTGTTGTGCTTATGGGCGGCTCTATAGGCGTCGCGCGCATTATTTCCCCGGGATGCCAGCGACATATAAAGTCATGTTTGTAATGGACTCCCGTTTAAGGGGGGTCCGTTACGGCAGGTGGGAAAATGATTTATTGGTTTTACTCGAGAACATCGTAAATTATAAAAATAATACGGTCCTTTGGGGCTTTTAGTAAATTGACTGCGCCACCATTTTCTCATACATAACGATGATAATATTTTATGCAGAGTGAAACTTATCGTCGTTAAAAATAATCATTATTTCACAGTCTGCAGTCGGTGGTCCGTCTTCTTCCAAGTCGGCCCCTCAATGCTGAGGATCGTGATTACCACGAACACTTCTGATTAGTCCGTTCCACTCCAGTCTGTCCTCAGCTACCTACTCTACCTTCAACCTGTCCTACCTTCAACTCGGCCAGACATTATTGCCTTTTCTAGATTGTCTGGCTCACGTACTGTCTTTCTTTGGACATATGGCTAGACGGTGGTCCGTGGGGCACTGCATTTACGAGCCAAATGGAGCGTATTTCGATCATCTGCTAGATGAAGGTAAGGTGATCAGTCTCACGCTTTAGATGCCAGCAGGCCCTCTACCTCCCTAATTTACAATCTAAATTGAGTTTTTTTTACACAATTTACCTTGAAGTTTTATCGAATGCTTGAAATTATATTTATTTTATATTAATTTATATGTGCCATATACAGGGTGTTCTTCAAACCCTGTCACATCCGAAATCACGATGATCAGTATGAGCAAGAAGACATATTGGCACATTAAAATAAATTTTTAGAACGAATAATGTTTAAAAATATAAAATATTAAAAAAACAAATGGTTGCTCACTTCTGCAGGAGAGAAACGAGGAAGGGAGAGAGGGGAATCTGACACACCGCTAACCGCGCGGCCGCGCCCCCCTCGCTTCTCCCTTGCAGAAGTAAGAAACCATTTGTTCTTTTTAATATTTTATTTTTACAAATTTTCTTCGTTCTAAATATTTTTTTAAATATGCCAATATGTCTTCTTGCCCA
Source organism: Micrasema longulum (assembly GCF_059751315.1). NCBI lineage: Eukaryota > Metazoa > Arthropoda > Insecta > Trichoptera > Brachycentridae > Micrasema > Micrasema longulum. The sequence continues at coordinate 198,195 of NW_028278838.1, forward strand.
TACTGATCATCGTGGTTTCGGATGTGACAGGGTTTAAATAACACCCTATATGTAATTTTAAATTAAAAAAAAATAATGTTTCTGATCCTATATTTGTGGTGTTGTGGCTGTGTCAACTAATTGCTCGTCCCATCTCAAGACAGGACTTCTAGTCCCATGGAGTTGGGATTTATTGTCTCAAATAATGTACAATAACCTTATGTATGTAAATAAAATAAACGAAAATACATTAGAGTTGGAAATAGAACTCCATTGTGAACTTCTAAATTAGCTTCCTGCCATAAACATTTGTTTGCCAAAGTAGATTTCAGCGTACCGTTCACCCTGTTCCCGGCACTAACCCCCCCCCTTTCAATATCTTTCTCGGTCATTCCATACCTAGAAAACATACTTCCTAGATACACAAATTCTTCAACCTGATTCACAATAACTCCGATCATACTGATCTGAACTGAATTAGAAAAGCGATGATGAAAGTAGGTTAATGGCTGTCGAAATGCGATCCCTCGGGCGAATGTATGGTAATACGATGTATGATAGGTGCACAAATGTCGAGATCCGTTAACTGTGTAAGGCTGAGACATGCATTATCGACGGAATTAAGAAAGGGGCACCGCGTTGGTTTGGACATGTAGAGCGAATGGACAGCGAAAAGACGGCTAAAAGGATCTACGACGCGAATGTTGATGATTGATGACCGAGAAAGACATGGCACGATCAAGTCCATCAAATACTTGAAGATGGACATGTCAAAAGTAGGAATAATCAGCGTGCGTGCATGAGAAGATTTATGAATGTAGAGGAAGCGAGGTCTGTACGCAAACATAGAGTGATATGCCGTTCTATCCTCTCTGCCTATCCCTACGGGAAAACGGAGTGATGGTTTGTTGTTGTTACACAATTTTCGCATGGGATTCAACATTCAAGACTTGAGATGTTCAATGAGTTGCCTGCAGAGATAAGGGATGCTGGGTCTATTGCATCGTTTCGTGGGGTGGCGATGATTTTTGTTAAAAACTACTACTACCATTACGCCATTTCCCCGTAGGGGTAGGCAGAGAGAATGGACCGCCACACACGTCTGTCCTGGCATATATTTCTAGCTTCTTCCACATTAATACATCTCGTACCTTTCCCTCGGTTGTGTCTGCTTTTGACTTGACCATACTTATTACCCGTTAGCAGATGCACGCTCGAAATTTCTTGTTCGCGGGATGCGTAATCCTTTGTTCACTTTGCTACAGAATCCTAAATACGATGACTGCAATTCCTACCTTACTCTGGGTTCTGGCGCCTTCATTGCTGGTACTTCCGTCGCGTGGCAGTCAGGATCAGATCCGATCTTGTTGTCAGGAAGGAGGGGCACTTGACGAATTACACAACACAGTGGATTTAATTGTTATTGATCGCAAAATATGTTCTTTGCGATTGCGGTAAGAATATAAAAAATCACATGTGCACACGGTCGGTTCAGTTGTTGTTCTGGCGCCGGAACATTATTGGTACCCACGCCCACGGTAGAAAAAATGCAACATCTTAACTAGGGTCCCGTAGGTAGTAAATAAATCCGAACGCCTCATCCTAGCAAATGTGCTATGTATATCATATAAATATAGATGTGTGCACATAGATTCAATATGGCATAACCACTGATCATGCCACGTCTTCCTTGGTCGTCCTCGTCTCACGTTACCGTTCATTTTTGCCATATATACTTGTTTTACCATTCTTTCGTCGTTCATTCGTTCTACACGACCAAACCATCTCAGAGACCCTTTCTTAATCTTAGCAGTTATACTTGACTCAGATTTACACTTTTGCCTGATTTCATCATTCGTAACCCTGTCACACATTGATTTCCCCCACATTCGTCTAAGAGATCGCATTTCAACCGCGTCCCTCTCTTTTGCAAGAAATTTAGATCTAAATAACTCCCAAGGGGGAAAATCCAGCCAGTCGGCAAACATTTGGACATACTTAAAACAATGTTTAGATTTTACCAAATTTATGTTTATATTTTTTTTCTAGTCGATTTCACGCAGTCTGACTTTTCTTTATACAAACGTATTCCCGTATTTACTCCCTGGATTATGGCACTAGACTAGAGCAATGATTTTTTACACACAGTAGATATTTAGCATTAGCTTGTCTCTATCGTTTTGCTTTCTTGATAAATTGTTTCTAAGGGGAGCTAGGACCGTCCATAAACCAAAAAAAACGCCCAGCTTTATCTGCTGTCTTCGGACGTACGGTATACAAATACCAAAATTAATGTTGAAAAACGGAATAGGTACAAATACTGAAAATTTCATTGTGATATATTTTTTTTTTTTTTCAACAATATTTTGAGTTCGTCCAAATGTTTGTAGACAAGGACTGGATTCGACTCCCAGGGGAGCTGTTTATATTAACATATTACAAGAGAGGTGAAGAACATTTAAGAGAAGGTAATATAGAAGTCTAGGCATCTGCAGGGCTTATGACCTGTCAATGGCTGGTTTAAGTGGCCACTTTACACACTGGGTAACATTCACCATTCTGCCTATGAATCCAGTCCTTGTCTACAAAAATTTGTACAAACTCAAAATATTGTTGATAAATCCACCGGCCCACTATTCTTAGTGCATAGAAATTGAAAAATTAACATTTTCAGGCGTTGCCAAGTATGTAGGTGAAATAATTCAATTAGACGAATCTCACCCGCATAAATAAAGATTTCAGCTCTTTAAAATCACAAACATCAGCAGATGAAAGAGTTGAAGGAATAAACATGTTCAAATATAGGCAGAATGGTGAATATTATACAGTGTGTAAAGTGGCCACTTAAACCAGCCATTGACAGGTCATAAACCCTGTAGATGCCTAGACTTCTATATTACTTTCTCTTAAATGTTCTTCATCTCTGTTGTAATATGTTAATTGTGATACTCTTTAAAAAAAAAAACATATCGGTTCAGTTTTGGGGTGCGGAAAACGCGACAGTCAAACGTCGATTTGATCGATTTTAGTTAGGCAAACAGTATCACTGAGGGATTCATTAAAATGATCTAAACAAACAAACAAACCATCACGTCGTTAACTCGTAGGGGTAGGCAGAGACGACAGAACGCCATATCACTCTGTCTTTGCATACAGACCTCGCTTTCTCTACATTCATACAACTTCTCATGCACGCACGCCGATTATTCCTACTCTTGACATGTCCATCATCAAGTATTTGGTGGACTTGATCGTGCCATTCTTTCTCGGTCTTCCTCGTTTTCTGCATGCATCAACATTCGCATCATAGATCCTTTAAGCCGTTCTATCGCTGTCCATTCGCTCTACATGTCCAAACCAACGCTGCAACCCTTTCTTGATTCTGTCGATAATCGCGTACCATAAAATAATTCCGTACCATATTTACAAATACGTTAATATCTTTTTAAACGTTGACTGTTTTACAGTGATTTCATGATCTTTGAGATTTTTTTTTCACTTACTTACAAGATAAAAGTAAAAAAACAAAAAATATTTAGCCCTAGAAGAAATTTTAAATTTTGACGTCGTATTTTTTAAATTTTGCTAAGACTACTATAAGTACTTAAAATATCCCATCAAAATATCACATTTTGGCATTTTTCATGCCACTCCCCTTTAATCAAGATTTTTACCTGAGACCAGCCATCGAGTTAAAAACACAAAAATAAAGCCAGGGTTCTGGCTATATTTCACTCACAGAACTGTATACAGGGTGTTCTTTAAACCCTGTCACATCCGAAACCACGATGATCATTGTGAGCAAGAAGAAATATTGGCACATTAAAATATTTTTTTAGAACGAATAAAATTTAAAAAATAAAATATAAAAAAAAGCAAATGGTTGTTTACTTCTGCAGGGGTGAAACGACGGGGGGAAAAGGGGGAGTTTAATACTGCGCCGCGCACCCCTCACTTCTCCCCTGCAGAAGTAAGCAACCATTTGTTTTTTTTAAAATATTTTATTTTAAAATATTTTCTTTGTTCTAAATATTTTTTTTAATATGCTAATATGTCTTCTTGCCCATACTGATCATCGTGGTTTCGGATGTGACAGGGTTTAAAGAACACCCTTTATACTCATTCCTGGACACAGAATATGTAACACACGAATCAAATATATTTTTTAATTTCTTTTCAGGCTTCAATTTTCTCTGAACGCAAAAAACTTGAACGGATGGAAAATTGATTTTCAGATGTAAAAATAATTGGATTTTCACGGGTTCAGATCAGAACAGTCGTGTGCCAAATCCAATTAACTTGAATTGGAATAGGACAATGGAATCCTGGAACGTTGTGTTTGCTATTATCCTCTCAGTAATTCAGTTACAAAATAAAACGCAGAACAATGAAGGAACATTTATTAGAGATACGAATGACTGGGCAGCTTACTTTTTTTCTTTAGTTAGTTAATATCAGGTGTTAACAAAAGGAGTGTCCGTTTTTTTCAAATTTAAAAATGAGCATCAAAGTAAAACAAAATGGTTATACGTTATACGTCAATCATAAGAATAATTTCTGATCTACAAGATATTTATTTATTTATCCTTTTTTTTCCATTATAAACAAAAATTAATTAAAAAAATAATGTCACCTCACTGGAATTACGTGCCGAGGACACTTAACGATATACTTTCTTTGTATTTTTACATGCGAGAATATACAAAGACAAAGAAGACTTAATATACAGAGATAATTAACAAAATGTTCAGACAGAATCAGTACACCATATAAAATATTTGGGAATAATTATTGATAAATATTTTTAATGGACAGAACACATCGGATATATAACACAAAACATTAGAAAACTTTCCCATATCTTTAAGTCAATACGTAACATCTTATCCCTAATTAAACTCAAGCAACTATATTTTATTTTATGTAACTTAATTATAACTTATGGAATAATAGGATGGGGAGGCACTAATAAATCGATATTAAAACCTCTCAAATCTGCTCAAAAAACAATCATTTAAATAATTTTTAAAAAGCCCTTCAGGTACCCCAGCGTCAAGTTATTTGAGGAATTCGAGATCTTGGATATAAGACAATTATATATTTTTAGAATAATAATGTTTGTGCAAGTAAATTATTCTATCAAATCCCAAAAGGAACACTCCCACACTACCAGAAGTCAAACTAGAGGATGGGTCATGGGGTCTATCACAAAGGGCAAAGAAATTTCAGGTTTCTGGGCCCCAAAATATTCAATATGTTACCCAAAGATTGCAAAACCATGACCTGAATTCAATTTAACAAATTCGTAAAAAAAAAATTACTGGATTTAGGTCGAGATATATCGGAAAATTTACTTAAAATAAATTCCTAATAAATTAATAGTGTATAACTGTATAGTATATTACCAAATAGGTAGTAATTTTATTGTTAATTTTTGCATAAAAATGTCTGCCTTAAAACAGGTTGTACCTAGTTAGGCAGACTAGACATGATCCAGAGAAATCTATTACCTAAGTAATTATGTAATAACATATATTTCCATATAAGTTATTAATTTAAAAAATACTTGTTACACTTCCACTTATTTATTTTGACCAATTAGCGCTTTCAGCCTCTAATGGGCATCTTCAGACTAGTGAATATTATACAGTGTAAGGGTAATTTATGTGAAACTAAATATTATCTTAACACTTTGAGCACCGGCTGAATACACTTAGAATTTACCCTGTGCCCGGCCCATTTTTGGGAAATTTCATGCTTTGTAAAGGGTTTCTTAAAAGTATCATTATTATAAAAATACTATCTTAAATCAATTGAAAGTTCTTATATTTATTTGAAATAATTAAATAAGTCATTTTTATGATAGTTTTGCCAATATGGTCTCTTTTGAAAAGCCACATTGTGCATTGCAATATTCGCATATATACAGGAAGTCTCTTTGAAAGTTTTTTGTGCTCTGTATCCCCAAACCGTGTTAACACGTGATTAAAATAACCATGTTTCATATAACCATGTCCCGTATTTTCACGAGGTTTGCCAGCAGCAAAATAGTATTCATAAAAGTCACTAAATGTCAACAAAATGCACTTTTTTAGACAGCTGGCAAACCACGTGAAAACGCGGGACCGGGACGCAACGCATGGTTATATAATCACGTGTTTACACGGCTCCGGGATACAAAGTGTTAAGTGTACCAAGTATTTTTGAAATTGAAAATTAATATGAAAATATAAGTTATTACATCATTACAATGGAATTCCATCAAGAATTGTCAATAAATAATTTGAATGAAATATTACCCAAGTGTTTATGTAGTAGATAAAGTTATTGTTATTTTTGTTAATAAACTGTGATTATTATTATAAGTATTAAACACTGCGTATTTATGTTTACATTTCATTTATGCAATCTTTGGAATAGCTGGCTGGGGGGGTTGTGCAGCATTCATTTTAAAGCCTATCATAATTTCACAGAAATTGAAAATATTATTCCGGCGCCCTATATACCCGTCAGAACAGGTGTTTCATTACATGAAGAAGCCGGATATGAGATAACTGTACCGAAAAGAAGCACTTACATACTTCTGGTCGAACAATAAGGAGAGGTCTCAGCAAAATGTCCGTACGAGGTTTTCCCAGAGCACGAATTATGTCATACCCAAAACCTGTACGACTTTCGCTCAGAGACATCTCTCATTTATCGCACCGAGAGTGTTCAATATTTTGGAAGAGCGTATTAAGCTCTCAAGGAGAAAACTGTTTTCAAGAGAAGAGTTAAGGCCTGGACTTTCTTTAGTGGGAGGGATTTGGGTGGAAAACTCCTTGATGATTTTGCGAATGATCAAATTTATTGTTTCTTCTGTATGATGTTTTTTATATGATGTTTTGTGTTTCTACCCTATATTTGTGATGATATACTCATGTGTCTGAGTCAACTAATTGTTTGTCCCATCTCAACACAGGACTTTTAGTCCCATGGAGTTGGGACTTATGTCTCAAATAATGTGCAATAAACTAATGGATGTAAATAAATAAATACATTTATATTTATATTAATCATATTATAAAACGAAGAATAAAATAACAAAAATAAAACATAAACTATTTACAATATTTGAGTTTGTCCAAATGTTCATAGACAAAAGACTGGATTTCACCCCCTCGGGGGTCATTAAGATTAACAAATTACAACAGGGATGGAGAATACCTTAAATAAGGGAATATGGAAGTCAAGGCATTTATAGGGCTTATGACCTGTCATTGGCTGGTTTAAGTGGCCACTTTACACACTGTGTAACATTCACCATTTTGCCTATGTTTGAACATCCATATTTCTTCAATTCTTCCATCTGTTGATTTTATTTTCAGCTCTTTAACTTCACTAAAGTCGTCAATTCGTTCTACGTGACCAAACCATCTCAGACCCTTTCTTAATCTTATTAATTATACTTGTCTCAGATTTACACTGTCGCCAGATTTTATTTTTATTTTATTATTTTATTTTATATTATTAGGTAATTTAACATACGTACTAGAAAACATACAATTTGAAAGCATTCGTCGATACAATTTTACATGCACATATATCTTCAATTATAGAATTACACAAAATAGATTTATTAAATCAATTCGGTTTTCGAGAAAAAAAAGGAACAACAGATGCAATAGCAAAAATGATCCAGTTTATAACTACCCATTTGGATAGAGGTGATAAATGTATTGGTATCTTTCTCGATCTATCTAAAGCATTTGATACTATAAATCATGTTACACTTTTCCAAAAACTTAGAGGAATAGGCATCGACCATAAAGAACTAAAATTATTTCAAAGTTATATGCACGACAGAAAACAAGTTGTCAAAATAAATAATAAAATAAGTGACCAAACCAATATTACCTACAGAGTACCTCAAGGTAGTATTCTAGGACCAATCTTATTCTTAATATACATAAATGATCTGTGCCATTTAAACATTGATGGTTCTGTTATAAGTTTTGCTGATGACACCGTTCTATTATTCAAAGATAAGACATGGAAGGAAACATATGAAAAATCCGAAAGATATCTGAATATAGTAAAGGCATGGCTAGATACTAATTACTTAACTCTTAATAAATCTAAAACTAACTTCATTCCATTTCAAATCAGTTCTAGAACCTATTCACAAAATGCTTATTTTAACATCAAACTACATAATAATAATTGTCTTCAAAGTGCTCATTGTAATTGCCCAATACTGGATAGGACAGACAATGTCAAATACTTAGGAGTTATTATTGATATAAATTTAAAGTGGAAACAGCAGATTGAAAATGTTACTAATAAACTTAAGAAATTAACGTATTTATTCAAAACAATTCGAAATATAATTAATGTACAGGAACTTTTAAAGATTTATTTTGCATTGTGCCAATCAATTTTGGAGTACGGTATAATCGGTTGGGATGGTGCGAGTGACACAGTTTTAAATAGTGTATTGGTTGCACGAAAATCCATCATTAAAATAATACTCAGAGTCCCGATACAGACATCTACTGAAGAAATATTCCATAAATCACAACTTATGACACCAAAACAATTATACGCTAAAACAATACTCACTTATAGATTCAAACACTACTCTTACTCAAATGAAAGACATAACCCCCACAATACATCACATACAAATAATATAATCACTAGATCCTCAACACATAAAGAACTTAAACAAATACAAACTAATACCACTTTCAGACAAAGGGATTTTGAGTATTATTCAATTAAAATCTATAACCTACTTCCACTATCTATTAAAGCAATTAGTAATGAGAAAATGTTTAAAAAGGCTATAAAAAAATGGATAGTGGAGCTAGGTAGAAGTAAAATGGATTGTCTCATTCGCCCATACCAATGCTGAATCAACTGCTCCACAACTGTATGGCTTATGTTAGGTTTTTGTTGTTTTCATTGTGTGTTTTGTAATATAAATAATATAGATGTATATAAATACCTTGTTTTTAAAACTGTCTGAATATTTGTTAATTATGTTTGTTTTTTAAGTGAGTCTTCTTTGTTTATTCTCAAATGTAATAAAAAAAAAAAACTAAATTGTTAAGTGTCCTCGGCACGGGAAACCCCAGTGAGGTCACATTATTTTTATTATTAATTTATAGTTTGTAAGCGAAAAATATGAATAAATAAATATTAAGATGTAATACATATTTTTCAATATTTTTTTATACAGGATACAATGCAATAAAAAAAAAGTTGTACGTGTGAATGCAATAAATAGCATGAATAAATAAGTAAAAATATGTACCAGTTTTGGAATATTTTCCATATTTACACCGGTGAAATTCAAATATGTGATTGCGCAGCAGGATTATTAGTCGCGAAACGTAAATCTTTTGTCATTTAATATTAGGTGTTCACGGATGTTCCATTGCGATCGCGAATACAATAAACCAACATGGTGAGAAACTGTTATCACGTCGCTTATTAGCACGTCGATAGTTATTAGTGATTGAGCTACAGGCTTTAATATAGGTAGAACGGTAATCATAACACAATGTGTTGAATGGCAACTAAAACCAGTCAATGACAGATAGACCTGATCCCGGGCCGGCGTGTGAAAGCGGCATCTGAAGGCGGCATCTGAAGCGTAAGATTGATCACCTTACCATACATGTAACAAAATAATCCGGTAACGCTGCAATTGGAGTACCAATGCAGTGCCCGATGCGTCACAGAGAAACGATGATGAAATAGAAAAAACATATTAGTCAGTTTTACGTCACAACCCTTTTTCTACTTGTTCACACCCCCGCGGTGAATGGAAAGATTATGTGTGTATTTCTAAACATATTTATGAAAGAGAACAGTCTAAAGTACTGGAAGATTATAATATAATACATCGCACATGTATTTCTGAAGTTACACAACTCAAAAATCAGTGTTTTTTTTTTTTTTTTAACTCCAGTAAAATGGCTATATAGTGCAGAGCCAATTCTACCAGATAAAACAAAAAAATATATTTGAATCACTTATAGTCGTCTCAACATATCCCGCCATCGCTCGAACAAGGGTAAATGGATCCACCCTGCAGTAGCTTGGAGAAGCGCATTATTCCAGCTTTTCAGGCGTTCCCATAGGCTCCAGGCTCTTTGGCGAAGAAGGGCAGCAAATGTGTTTATTCGTCCGGGCACTGCAGTACCTAGGCAGTATGTATGTATGAATTATTATACATGACCCTTAAATTATTCCATGCTGTTTGCGTATAATTGTTCCATAGTTCCGCTGTATACATGGACGGACGGATGTAAATACGATGTTAAGACGATTTTATTCACTTTGTCACTGCACTGAAAGAAGCGTCTCGCTAGCATAGAGGCCCTGACATTGATGGCTCTTCTCTGTCTCTCTATGTCCTGATCATCTTTACAATCATCAGTAAGTATTTGCCCTAGATACATTACTTTTGAGTTATCACTACGTGGCCGTGGGAGAGAACGTAGTACTTAAAAATCAACCGACAGAGGGCTTTTATCATGGATTTTTTTATGTGCTAATAAAACAATAGGTACAATTCTTGTTCAAATCTGTTGAGAAATAAAGAAGATATAAAAGATCAAAGTCTAGTCATTTTAATAAAGATAAAAAACAAACAATTCAGGGCGTTATCAAGTATGACGTCATCGGATGCGGTGACAGTATTTATGTAAAAGTCTATGATTTAAGAAAAGAAAGCGAAAGGAGGTGACCTTAGTCACCTCACGATTCAAATGTCGCCCCGTTTTACTATAGCTGCTAGTTTCAAGGATGGCGAGAGAGGGGGAATAAAGCATAGACAAAAATGCGGTTGGTTTTAATTTCTATAAATAACATTACCAACATTAAAATAAATGCATGGTTCGTGGTGTACTGTTAGGTGGATTCGTATGATTTAATCATTACCAACTGAACAAAATGGCTTTTCTGAGACGTCAAATATTGCAAAAGAAATTTATGAATGAAGTGATTGATTATAAGGACTTTTATATACACGAAAAGAGTCTTTGAAAAATCCTTTATATGCACTGAATGTCAAATCCGATATTCCTCCCGAGTGATAATACCCTATTGTGTGTTGGAAGTGTTCAAAGCTGTATTATTTTGAGATATGTCATTTATTAAAAAGATTAACTTTTCATGTAAATGAAAAGTTAATCTTTTTTGTGTAGCATTTAGGGATAGTTAACATAAAGATTAACAAATTACAACAGGGATGGAGAGTACCTTAAATAAAGGAATATGGAAGTCTAGGCATGTAAACCTATCATTGGCTGGTTTAAGTGGCCACTTTACACACTGTGTAACATTCACCATTTTGCCTATGTTTGAACATCCATACTTCTTCAATTCTTCTATTTGTTAATTTTAGTGAAATTAAAGAGCTAAAACCTTTATTGTTGTGAAGAGATTCCTCTGACTGAATTATTTCACTATTCAATATGATAAAAATGAATTATTTTAATTTATTTTGATTTAAATTTTTGTAGAAATTATTGATAAAAAAAACAATTAAAATAGCTTCTATTTTTAATGAATAGCATATAATTTTATTAATTAAAACAAAGCAGTTAAGAAAAAGTATGAAATCGTAACAATTAAAACTAAATGAAGTTTTTGTCTAAAGAACGTGTCACCGAACACAGCCAAAACGCTTCTCGTCCTGTCCGTATTTCGGGCCTGGCGCGCGACGTCGCGCGTGACGTCTATAGTGTTGCCACATATTTTTTTCATTTTTATAGACAAAAAATTGCGTTCAAAAATGAAAAATGAGCACTCATTTTTTACCTTTTTATATCTATCGTATTCTTCCAGTAGCCTTTATTTCAATTTAAAATAAAATGTATACCCACACACTTTGTAGGATATTTTTTTTGTGTTAATGTCAAAGTTTTTTTGGCGTTTGCAACTTATGTATACCTTTTGTAAAATTCAAAGAAAAATATAAAGGTAATAAATAAAATAAATTTTTAAAAATCTAACTAAAATTGTTTATATTATATCACATTAAAAGCACTTAAAAAAAAAATATCTATCGTATTCTTACAGAAGCTTTATTTAAATTTAAAATTAAATATTTATCCACATATAGGCAATGCCCTTGGTTAGATTTTTTGTGTTTATGCAATAGTATATTTTGTATTTGTAACTAATAATGATAAATACAATTAATTACGATTTAGGAAATATATCAAAATGGTTAAAAGTAAATAAATTGAAATTGAATATATCAAAAACAAAATATATGAATATTGGGAAAAAAATAATACCCCAGGGTTACAAAATTAATATTGATAATATGAATATAAATTATGTGGACAAAATAAAGTATCTCGGGGTCTACTTGGATAGATATTTAAATTTTAAAAAACATACTCAATATTTAACAAAAAAAAATCAAAAAAAAATTCATTTATGCGAAGATTACGAAATGTAATAGATTCAAAAAGTAGTATTCTTATATATAAAACAATAATATGTGCACACATAAATTACTGTTCTTCGATTCTTTTTTTATGTAATGAAGGAGAAATTCAAAATATACAAATTCTTCAAAATAAGGCAATGAGGATATTACTCAAATGAAATATATATCTAATATAGAAAGAATGCACAAAGAAATTGGCTCGCTCACAGTAAAGCAACAAATTAAATATAATGTGGCAATTTTTATACATAAAATAATGAAGGGGATGAATAAAATAAAAACAATGACAAAATTTAACCAACAATGTCATACATATGAAACAAGGGGTAAAAAAAAGATAAGATTACCAATCAGGAAAAAAACAGAATCTCAAAACTCATTGTACAAGGGATTGAAGCTGTACAATGAGTTACCTGAAGAAATAGATAAAATCGAAATATTTAAAATTAATTTTAAAAAATATGTAATTGAGAAATTTTGATAAAAAAATTGTCATATTATTAAAAGTTTATATTAGTTCTTAAAATGTTATGAACTAACTTAATAAAGCATAAATAAATAAATAAATAATACAAAGAAAAAAATACAATAAATAAACTTGAAAAGTAAATTGATAATAATTTTTTGATTTTTCATGTTTTTCTTAATCTAATAAATATAAATGCGTATACAGTAAGTTTCCTCATTTTATTTACAACATTATAGCTCCGTCCATTTTACATTTTTATTAATTATTGTGACTTAATATTTTATGCTGTTTTTTCAGTTATTTGTAGGCATTATTGTGATACTGATTCCTTCAATTCAAATGTTGAATTGTGTCACTTTCGAAATACATGTGCGATATACGAAAAGTGCTTCCATAATAGCGTGCTCTAGTGATAAATAATATCCTATTATTTTTCATTACTTGGTAATATTCTGTAGGAACATGAAAAAGTGCTTAAGGGCTGTTGAACAAAGAAAACTCCCATTCAATAACATATAAAGACCAGAGGGAAAAAGATATGTAAGTCATTAAATACATGTTTTGAGATAGCTCATTTTAAAAGTTTACGACCTCACAATTTTTTGTAACCTCAAAGTACCGTAAAAACAACAAAGAAATATCAAATGTATCGTTTTTGGGTGATTCCGTGTAAGTTAGATTCGTTCCGACGTTTTGGTTACCATTGCCGGAGCGAACTTCAAGGTAAACTGTGTGATTTTTAGTAAAAAAAAAACGTGTTTCTGTACCAGTAATTTGTACCGTGTCGCAGTCGGCACATTCTGTGTCATTTTGTAGTTTTTAATGTTTTGAACATATAATTAAGAATAGTCCAGAAACCGCATACGCGCATTCTGTTTGCAGAAGGCGACTAAACTACTTATAAATGAGTAGGTTTACGTTTTGACCCATTAGTTTCTTTGTAGACGTCGCTCAGTACGCAACCCCTGATTTGAATTCAACTATGCCGTAATGTGTCCTTTTAAAATGTAGAAATACTGCTAGGATCATAAAGAAACTGGATGGTATCGCATTGAATTATTTTTCCATCTGTTAGATTGTCGAAGAAACAAAATTAAAATATCGATAGTGTTGCCAGGGTAGTAATTTTTTTTACCCTACTTTGCTCAATTAATGAGAGAACTAATGAAAATTGAACCTCGGATTAAACAACTCTGTGGCGGACATTTGACAGACATTATGTTTAAAACATCAAATATTATTTAACATGATATAAAAATATCCGTTTTATGTTAAATAAAATTGGTTTTTTATTTTAAGTTCAAATTTAATCAATTTAATTACTTTTATTAAATAAACCTTTACTTATCTACTCAGTTGTGTCAATCAATGTTTCCGCGTGCACAATAAAATTTTAGAGAAATTAACAGATTACTTTTTTTTAACCTTAAATTTGTGTCATGATTTTTTTTTCCATCAAGCAACATTACGCGGCGACATCACAAATGCGGGCGCGAAAGTGGGGCCTAGTGGGGGAATTATTGGACACAGTCCGATGTATTCAAATATGATTCTACGCTCCTTCTGGACTATTCTTAATTATATGGTTTAGAACTAGCTGGATTTTCAGATATTTTTCTTCACGTCAAACAATGGAAGAGTTAAGGAAAAATTGATGTTTTAACGTGTTACACAATGTGTTAAGTGGTCACATAAACCAGTTTATGACAGGTGTAAAGCCTTAATTTCCATTATCCTTTCTCAAACGTGTTTTCCTTTTCTGCTGCAATAAATCTCCACTTTGGATTATTACCGCCTTCTCCAGTCTGGTATAAATAATATATTTGATTGGGAAACTCATAACCAACTAAATTTTGTTTCTAAATGTTATGTATTGTCATATACAAGGGCATTAAAACTATTTTCAAACGGTACTGTATGGGAGTGTGTTTACTTAAGCGAACTGCCATAAACAGAGTATACAGAAAAAAATTATGAAATTAGTTAAAAAGGATATGATAAAAAGTTTTACAAAGTAAAAAAAAAAAAACAATAATAACAAAGGTATGCAAGAAAAAACAGTAAGCATATAAACAAAAAATGCAAAGATATAAGCTTATAAAATAAATTATGTAAAGCAAACAACAAATAAAGTGTTACGGTAAGCAAGAAAAACATTTTTAAGTTAAATTAATAAACAAGCAAGCAATATTATCACGAAAAAATAAGAAAAAAAAATGTATCTATGAAATGCGTATTTGCCAATACTACAATGCAACTTGATATAATGGTAAAAAATAAAAAACAAGTATAAGGTAATAAAAATAAACAAGTAAGTATTTTTTTTAATTTATGAAATTGAATTGTCAATAATAGTTTGACGAGCAGCTACAAATAAACCTGATATTGTGGACTCATAAGATGGTAAAGAATTAGACGGAATGTCTGCAGCCGTTCCATAAGTGTTACCTAACCTATGCAGTCTCGGTATCAATGAATAGTTTTGTTGGTTGGAAGAAGTACTGGAGCAATGAAACAATAAAGTACTCCTAGTGTTGACAGCAGGTACTCTAAAATTAATCAATTCAAGTATTTTTGGTGCGTCAAAAAGAGAGTTTACAATTTTATACAGTACACTGAGATTATTAATAGTGTTTCTTTCAGAAAGTGTTGTTAGGTTAAGCAGTGTTAATAAATAGTCATAATTCACATTTTGTATTGTAATGTTTAGTTTGTAGTTTATATATCGTAGAAATTTATGTTAAATGTTTTCTATATTATAAACATGAACATTATAGCAGGGTGACCATATTGATGAATTAAAATCTAAATTACTTCTTACAAGAGAACAGTATAATATTTTCAATGATCGGATGGACTTGAAATTTTTTGTATTTCTCAAAATAAAGCCCAACATTTTTTTATGTTTGATGCTAGACTGAAAGTTAATACTCACATAGGCACTGTCTGTGACAGTGCGCGCAAAATGTTGGGATTTGTTCTCCGAACAGCTAAGTTGTGTTTTTGAATACTCGTGTTCTTAGGCTTCTTTATAGCTCATTGGTGCAAAGCAGAATTGAGTGTGGATCTCTGATCTGAGCGCCCCACGAATTGAAGTACTCTCTTATGCTGGAGATGATTCAGAAGAAATTTCTGAGGTATCTTTACTTGAGGGAGTGCGGATACTATCCGTGGTTGTACCCGTATGGCTTCGTACTGGAAATGCTTGGCTACAATAGTTTGGAGAAAAAAAGAAATGCATACTTGCTTATGTATTTTTTTCAATTGATCCATGGGTATAACGATCAACATGGGTGTAATGAAGAGTATTTTTCTTTATGTTCATAATGACTACCTTAGACATAGGCAGCTTAATCTGTTTTATCTTCCTGCTTGCAGAATCAACCTGCCGATGGTAATGCCAGTAGGAAGAGCAATGTCTTTATTCTATCGTATTTCTTCGGATATCGACATCTTCCATATGAGTGAAAAAAAAATTAGAGAGGAGAACATCCCTTTTCTATAATTGCTGGGTATTTTTATTTTACCATCTTTGTATATTTAATTTTTTCGTGTTATGTTTGCATTGAAATATTTTTATAATGTACATAAACGTTTATAAAATAAATAAATAGAAAAAAATAAATGATCTAATAATAAAGATAATTTAACTTTTGCTAATCATTTAATAACATTTAATAACATAAACATTCTTTCAATTTAAAAAACACTGTAAAAATAATGCATATTGCACCTAAAGGCTTGGCAAACAGGGAATTCTCGAAATTAATAGATTGAAAAATAAACCCGACATTGAATTACTTAACGAACCGCTAACACACGTGTATTCCCCATTACTATCTATACCTATTGTACTAATTTTACTTATGACTTTTTCCCCTTTGTTTTTAGAAATCATAATTTACAGAAATCACTCACGAAGGATTGGACAATTAAAAATAATATATATATATATATATATATATACAATACTTAAACTTATTAGAAATATCATTAAAGCAATTTATCAGTTAACCTAAAACGCTTTGTAAATGATCCTTAAGACAAAATCGAATCGCGTTGTGGTCCCGTGGCTAGTGTTGCGGACTCACGGATCAGAGGTTCGAGGTTCATTTTCTAATAGTGAGTTATTTACAACTCGTTGAAAATGGCTACCAAAATTGAAATATTTGGGTAAATTATATGAAAGCTATTTTTTTTTTTTTTAATTCTCTATCCTTACCTCTGTTTTGTATAAATACATTGAATTTCTTAATAAAGATACCAGTCTCGAAGATGTTGCGAAAGCGATGAAACCGGTCACTGGATATTCCAAATTTGGGGATTAAAGTATCACTAGTCTTTTATTTTCTTTAACAAATTCAATAAACTAATTTCTGTTTTCCATTTTTCACAGATTCAAATTCAGCAATCAGAAGTCACCATGGCGATCAATAGTCCTGGTTCGCTAGCAGCTCAGTTATCTCCAAAATCGATCACCCCGAAGAGTCCGAGGCACTTCGTGTTCCCCCAGAAAAGCCCATCGGTCGTCTCCAGCGGGTCCTCTGGCTACTACACCCCACAATCAGGATGCAGCTACGACAAAAGTCCCAGCTCCCATTGCAAACCTCCCAAATCACCCAAGCTGATGAATTTACGTAGCCCGAAAAGCCCCAGGAAATTCAGTTTTATACACGAGAACAGCGAACCAGATATCAATGGATCTCTTTCAAGCAGCGACCACCCTACTATGATTCACGTCAATTCTTCCCCCTCATTTAAGTCGAGCCTTTCTGGGAGTGTCAAGAGCCCGAGAGTGTCCACACCACCGGTCCACATCCACACGAATCCTGGCTACATGTCTCCGAGCAAGAGCTCGAGGTACAGCTCGAGCAACGCCATCAACAGAAAGAGCCCTTACTCGTCGGCCAACAACGTGAACGAAGACAACGGTAAAGACACAGATGATCAAGACAGTTGTGCGTCCGTTGGCAAGTGTAGAAAGTCGACATCGGACCTGACAGACGATACTGACGAACTTCCGGTCACGAGGTCCACCAGCATCAGCAGGCCTTCCTCGCCCATGAGAAGGGGCTCCATGAAGGGAGGCCTGGCGTACTTGGCCAGCAGACGTGGGTCGAGAGACTCGGTGGTGTCGAGCTGTTCTAAAGAAGACATTGGGCCTCTCAATTTTCAAAATACGGCGCGCGGGAGACAGAGAAGGACGTCCAATTTTCTAGAACTACCAGGTAACAGTTTGCTAATTCATCGCATTTTATTTTCTTTACTCAGGATAATTTATACAGCGTATTTTTTTATGAAAATCCACCTCAAGGGCGCTGTGTAATAAACATCCCAACACGTCTTGCAGCTGCAGACCGCATAAGCCGTCGGGATCGTAGTTACTCATTTCCGATTATGTTAATTTTTGATAATTTTATAGGAGTTAGACTACAACACGTCTTTCCGCTATAGAGCGCACGGACGTTTAAAAATCTAACGTGAGTGTGGTTTTGTAAATAATGATAATAATGATTTACAAAACCACACTCACGAAGGATGGGACACTAAAAATAAAATAAAATAGTTAAACTCATTAAAATAGCATTATATCAACTCATTAGTTAACCCAAAGAATTTTTTTTGATAATGATCCTTAAGATAAAAATAACTTTATTTAATTTACTTACATATAACTTCGAATTATATATCCTTACCTCTGTTTTGTATAAATACATTTAACTCTTTAATAAAGATACCAGTCTCGAAGATGTCGCGAAAGCGATGAAACCGGTCACTGGATATTCCAAATTTGTGGATTAAAGTATCACTCGTGTTTTATTTATATAATAAAGTATAATTATTCATTTCTTACTCGATTCGTAGTAATTTATTTTACATCTAAAACAACGACTACATTGAGTTTTTGCGAGACTAACAACGCCGATTCATTTATATATACTAGTGACGCAAAAATTGTCACCCGCTGTTCTTTGACTGTAATTTTTTTATGAATGAAAAATTTTAGTTTTGCTTTTGGATTGTGTTTATTTGATATCTTAATTTTTTTCTATTAAGCCAAGAAAAAGATATCGGCCTAGGGGCCGCCGCCAGAATTGATGACCATGCAAACAAAAAACAAACAAACAAAACCATCACGCCGTTTCCCCGTAGGGGTAGGCAGGACAGAACGCCATAACACTATATCTTGGCATACAGACCTCGCTTCCTCTACCTTATTCCTGCTTTTGACATGTCAATCTTTAAGTATTTGATGGACTTGATCGTGCCATGTCTTCCTCGTTTTCTGCATCCATCAACATTTTTAAATATTTTTTTTGAAAAAGAAATACTTGCGTTCTTATAATTTACGCAAATATTTAATTTTGAGCGCCATTTTCAACGAGTTGTAAATAACTCACTATTAGAAAATGGGAACAAAGCTGGGGTAGAGTGGGATTCGAACCACGGACCTTCGATCCGTGAGTCCGAGACACTAGTCACGGGACCACAACCGGATACATTCGCATCGTAGATTCTTTTAGCCGTTCTTTCGCTGCCCATTCGCTCTACGTGTCCAAAACAACGCAGCACCCCTTTCTTGATTCTGTCAATAATGCATGTCTCGCCCTTACACACTTCACGGATCTCGGCATTTGTGCACCTATCATACATCGTCTTGCCACACATTCGCCCGAGGGATCGCATTTTGACAGCATTCAACCTACTTTCATCATCATTTTTCCAATTCCATACTTCGCTTCCATACATTGGAGTTGGCACTAGAACTCCGCCGTGAACTGCTGGTTTAGCCTCCTGCGATAAACATTTGTTTGCCAAAGTGATGACCATGCGGGCTCGATTTATGGCATTTTCCTTCGAAATTATTCCGCAAAAAATCAAAACATTTTTTCCACGTTCTTAGAGAAGTAAGCGATTCATGTCTTATTGGCGTACATTTTGTATCTGTTTACTTCACAAATGTCAAAACAGAACTAACATTTGCCGCCATTTGCAAAAGTTGTGGCATCTTCCGATAGGGTGATGAATTTTACGCCAGCTTGTATATAAAATATGTTAAGGTCGCATAATATTCTTCCTCTAGTGGCTGCCCACGCCAGGCCTCGCGTCTGCTCGCTGCCGGAGCAAGCCCTGAACCCTCGCGTCTCCGACGACCTGTATCGACTGAGGACGTTCTCCATCACCACCAAAGGGGGCGTGGTCAACCAGGGAGACTCCATCATCAGCAGGAGATCCAGATCCAACACCAGCGTCAACACGACGGCGAGCAGGTGAGAGAATAATTTATTTACGATAGTCTGCTCGAGTGTCACAACTTGGAAATATTCAGCGGACGTTACGGTGACATATTACGAGGATATGCAGTAGGAAAAAAAATTTTTTTTTTTCAACAATATTTACAAAATAGTCTTAAATTAAAGTCCTGCTGAGTTGCATACATACAACTCGTCAACAGGTTCTTATAAATTGCATCGATTATTTACACTTAACCTACATTAACAATCATTTTACTTAAAAAACATTACACATTACATTATGAAAAATTAAAAACTATCGCTAATAAAAAAACTTTTTTCTAATAACCATAATTTGAGCAAACGTCTCAAATAAAAATACTGAGTTAAATACGTCCTGTATTTAACTCAGTGTTTTTAATATTGTTTGGTAACTATTTAAGTAACTATTTAAATGTTATTTGTGTTTTTTTATACTTTTTTTAGCTTGTATACATAATTTCAATACGTTTTTGATAAAAAAAATTAACCTGTATTGGGTGTGCGCATATTTTGTTAATTAAAAAAAAAGATTTTATTTTGTACTGGTTCAGTATGTATATATACATACATGTAATTTTAAACTTTTTAAATTTTCTTTCCCAGATTGCATAATGTAAACATCATTTTGAATTTATTTCCATGCCTAGTATTCTGTTTATTTTGTTATTTTCAAGTATTTTTCATATCCCTTTTAATTTGTAGTATATCATAATTTGAATTTTTCTGCTTTTGTAAATAATATTATAGTTTAAAATATAAAAACGTCTTTAAATAAATGTGTTATATGTATGTCCCTAAATGAGTTTTTTTTTTAAAACTCCTTGGGAATATTGTATATAATTATGTATAATATGTTTTCAATTTAATAAAAAAAATATATTTTTTAAAATAATATTAAAAAAAAAAAAAAAAAAACATGTAAAATATTTTAGGTATACTGTATTGCAGTGTCCCTTTGCCATATTTATAAACATATCTAGAAACAGCTAGCTCTAGTACAGCCATACTAGTAAACCTGGTGTTGTAATCATGTACCAACTTGTGTTTATACTCGGAGTGTGACGCATGCTGACAAATTAATTTGTGCCAAAGTAGAGCCCTAACAGATAATTTATTTACAGATTAATACATCAATGATATTGAAATATTGTGTCTCTGGCGGTATACATTTTTATGTAGTAGCAATTTGATCATAGAATTTTGCAAAGTTTGAATAAAATTAATATTAGTTTCGCTTGATAACCCCCAGGAAGTTATGGCGTATCGTATAATTGATTCAGAGAGAGATAAATAAATAATTTGTAAAGTATTAACAGGGACATAATATTTTAATATGTACATTCTATTACTTATTGCTCTTAATCGCTTACACGATTTTCTAATATGTACATCCCATTTAAAATTACAATCTATAGTTAAATCTAAATAAACATACTGCTCAATATTTTCAATATTTTCACACATGCACGGTTGCATAATATCACTGTGGATACACGTATGGTTATGTGATAAAATTGACGGTGTTGTATGAGTTTTATAGGTCGGTGATCTTATGTGCATAAGTTTGGTTTTCTTTGAGTTAATTACTTAACCTGCATCATGCGACCATTTTTGCAGGTTTAAAAAGTCTTCTTGCAACAATTTCTCTGCAGTTTCGAGATCCTTAATTAATAGGTATTGCGACGTTGTCTTTCTGTGACTAACAAAGTTTACGTTTCGTTGTGCCGCACCTCAAAACTGAACCAATTTCGATGTTTTTTTTTAGAAAGAGTATCAAAATGTCATTTTCTGTGAACATTTTCCGTTTTTCAAAATTAATTATCATTTCATTTCATTTTTTGCACCACAACAGGCCAGGAGGCCCAATTACAGTGGTGAATTACATTACAGAACAACCAGGCTTGAGAAAAATCAAATTTTAATTTTTGTCTTCTCACCGGGAATCGAACCCGGAGCCTTCCTCCTTCCTACATCACGGAGGCCGCCTTATATCATAATTGTACCTATACCGTACGTCCGAAAAAAAAAACATAATTGAAATGATAATCGAGATATGGTTTCTAGAAACTCACTCTTAATATTATTACATTACTGTTATTTGGCATATTATTTATTACTTAGTATTATATTGTTAAGTGTCCTCGGCACGGGTAACCCCAGTGAGGTCGCATTATTTTTATTACGAGTATTAATAATAGTTTGTAAGAGAAAAATAGCGTAGCGGTCTGAAATTCGGACATGTCATGTTAGATGCAATTTTAAGATTAACGTTACTATTTTCAAGTAGAATTTGAATCGACCTCTTCTAGATAAAAACTCAAACTTTATATGGATGCCTAGTACGGCCCCGACATATTGCCCTTATTTAACTGTCATTATTAACAGTAAACATACTTTAATTCGCAAATTTATCCCCTAAATTAAGAAAAAATTGTTTCTCAAGAAAATATGTTTAAATAAGTCAAGTTTTTAAACAACATAATACACGTGTCGGGACAATGAATGCCAAAAATCAATGTAAATCATGGGAAAATATTCGAAAGCAGTTACCTGTGAAAACTGTCTCCTTTAACACCTTTGACGCTCCTACTGCTGCTCCCAAACATACTGCAATTCACCATAGTCGATTTATATTTATTATAACGTAAATATATATATTTGGTTATTTATAAACAAAGCCAAGCACAGCGACAAAAGCATCCGATAGAACCGTTGTGTTTGTTGTCAAAACAAACTAAATGGCCGCCAATTTGTTACTAACCAACAAACCATCATCGTTTGCGTTCTATGGAACATAGTGATAAGGCTTTTCTATAGGTTTACCCATAATTACTCTGAGGTATAAAACGAAATGTTGTTTTTATGTAATTTAAATTTACTCGTATATGTATTTGCTAATCTTCCCAACGTTAATTAATTTTACCCAATTATTATCTCATTAGCGTAGAATTTCATCAAAAGTCGTCACATCTAAAAACTCGGATACTGGAGATTCGGGGCGCTCCGTTAGCTAGAGAGGTGGGAGTGTGTAGTTGGTGACTAACGCGCTTCTGTGCGAACGTATTTACACGCCTCTCTGATTTTCTTTTCCTCTCTATTTTATCCCTAATGATCGAGGGGTTCATTTTCTTTCGTTTGTACACGACGCTGAAAAACTTTTGTCTCTGACGCATGATGTACAATAAATAGACAGTTATTAATAATATTTTAAGCAACAATGTTTTGAGTTTGTCTAATTTTTTGTAGACAAGGACTTTTAAAAAAAATGTATTTTTCATTTATATTTCGATCCCTGTATTTAGTTTAGTAGCCTTACGTGTCATGTACAAGGCTTAAGTACTCGGAAAAAATCGTTTTTGTTTGTCTTGGAAATGGGATGTTCGATCACTGATTTTGGTTTATTACCTTTATGAGTCCAATCACCATTGCTGAAAAGTCCAAGAACAATGACGCGTGATAACTACTTTTAACTACGGTGTGGATATCTGTTAAGGATATTCCATCTTTCCTGCATTCTGCTTCAAGATTATGGCGTTGTAAGCTGAAAAATTGGCACTGAAATAACAGATGTTCGATACTCTGTGAAGAAATATCATCGCATGGACAATAGTCATCATTCCTTAATTTAAACCTATATAGGTAACTTCTCATAGCTCCGTGTCCGGTAAAAATTTGGGTCGTTTCGAAAGTACTTTGGTGATGACGACGGAAGTTTGCTGCATCACCCAGCGTTGCGTTTAGGGATTTTACCCGAAGAAGAAGCGCGGTAATGATCCTCCCAACGTTTAGCAAAGTTAAGGGGAAATTCTGAGAAGAAAGGTGCCGTTCTTTTACAAGTTGCGGCTCTTGCTCGTTCATCTGCTCTCTCATTTCTTACGTAGACAAGAACTGGATTCAATCCCCTAGGGAGCTGTTTAGCATATTACAACAGACATGAAGAACATTTCACAGAAGGGAATATAGAAGTCTAGGCATTTACAGGGCTTATGAACTGCTATTAGCTGATTTAAATGGCCCTTTTACACACTGTGTAACATTCAGATGAAAGAATCGAAGGAATGTAGGTGTTCAAATGTAGGCAGAATGGTGAATGTTACATATCTTTGATGTCTCACTAGTCTACATAAGATACTTCGCCTGTTTATCTAAAAGAGCTCTTCTAACCTATATCACAACACGGAATCTCTCTTCGTTCTAGTGACGATAGAACCCTTTAAATACTCTTTCATCCCTCTAATTTTCTTGCCTCCTCTTTCACAGTAGTAGCTGCTTGATTGTGGAATAATCTACCCACTAATGTAGAGGCCCCTTCTTTATTTGAATATTAATTATACTTTATTTTATTTTTACAAATATGATAACAAAAATTTCGGGACAATTGTTTCGCATTCGTTTGAAAATGCCCTAACAAGGCGAAACAATAGTGACGAAATTTTTGTTTTTATATTTGTAAAAATAAAATAAAGAGTTAAGTAGACTCAAATCAGCGTTTTCTTTCTTATATTATAAGTTTGATATGTTTTCTACTGAGATAAAATATGATAGAAACAATGTATAAAAATATATTATGAAACATGAAATATTTTCTACTGATATAAAAAACTAAAGGAAATTATTTACGCGGTTTTTCTGAGCCAAACCGCGAAACTTCAGAGGAATACTCCTCATAGTAAGCTTTAAAAAAAATCATAATAAAATTTTTCCAAAAAAGTCATTTTAAAACAAAATAAAAAAAATTGTAATCTCAAAATGTAGTAAATCCTTTGTCGCTTCCAATCGCTTCGTTAGTCAAATACGTTTTATTGCATTTTTTTAGTCGGGGAGGGGTAAAGGAAAGAGAAATTATAGATTCTCTCCATTTTGAAATCATAAAAAAAATATTTTTTTTAAATGACTTTTTGGAAAAATTTTATTAGGATTTTTTTTAAAGCTTACCATAAGGAATGTTCTTCTGAAGTTTCGCACTCTGGGCCTGTAAAGCCTTGTACAAAAATATGTAAAAAAAAAAACATGATCCACGTAGATCAAAATTTTAGAATATTCAATACTAAAAATGTATAAATGTAAAAAATTAATATGATTAACATAATTGCACAAGAATATGACATTACCCACTGTTGTCAAAGGAATTTGATAGAATGATTACTTAAACTGTATCATTACGCAAATTATAGACATTAAGCTAAAAGTTGAAATTATATTGCCTACAAAATAAATTTCCTTGCACCCCATGTCAGACCATGATTAATTTAAAATAACAGATAATGAATTTACTTATTTACACAATTCAATAGATATAATGAGTGAACGTCTTGTTCGTACAAAAGAACTTCTTTCCCAAAATGTCACTTTAGATATTAAATTAAAAAAAGCCTTGACTGATCACCGTTGATAAAATCTAGATTTTTGTTAATATTTTGATATTCGCGTAGCTTCACAAACGTGCGTGGATGATTTCAACGCTTCTGAAATGTTCGCGCATGACCGGCCCGGACTTTGACACCACGCCGGATTTGAAAAATTAGCCATCTGGTAAAACCCCCGAGGATCAATTTCAATATCTTACGTAATACGAAAATCGTGATTTTTCATTTTAAAAAAAGATACTCTTTTACGTAAATAGGACAGAACCTAGCGATATTATTTTCGCATCTAGGCGTTCGTTTTATAAAATTAACAGTTATGTCCGAATTTCATTCAACTTCAAAATTGACTTATTTTTCTCATATTTTTAATAGGCTTTTAAGAAGAAAAGTGCCAACCTCAAAACGATTTAAAAAAAATTATAAATCAAAACTAAAGGAAAAATTGCTCGGTGGAACAAAATTTTTGACACTTTTAATGCGTAGATAAACGTACTGAGGGGTTCTAGACCCGTCGGTATAAACCGATGTACTTACATCAAAACTTGATGGTGGGGGGTATCGGTAGTATATCTTTGTAGTCAGTCTTTTTATCTTCAATTATGACGTTATACTGAAGCTATGTCATTCAAAAGCGTAGATATGTGTACTGTGACGTACGCTTCCCCTTATTTCATATCGATGTACCTACCTAAAACTTGAAGGAGGGGGTCGGTAGTATATCTTTGTAATCGCTAAAGGGAACTCATCTTCAAGTCATAGTCATGTATGACGTCTTTATGGTCTTATCATAATCGAGGCCCTAAACACTTACTCCCACACAAATACACCACTTACTCTCATAAAAATACACACCAACACACCCTTTAAAAAAAAAAAAATTACATTTTTCATTGATAAACCCTTACGGGTTACATACATTAACCAAATTATTTTTACTTTTAAAATTCACATTCGACTGTTAATAATAATATTTTTAACATCTTTTGTAAAGGTTGTCTGAGTCTTTTGTTTAGTTTTGTCTGGTAGTTTATTGTATAATTTCAGTCCACGGTTTATTAGCGTCGATTGTCCTTTCATCGTTTTAGAAGGTCGTATATAATATTTTTCTGATATTCTCGTATTGTGTCCATGTTTACAACAGTTTTTTTCAAGTTTTAATTCTTCGTCTACAATTACATCGGTGGCTAATTTATGAATAAATTTTAAGGATTCTAGTTTAAGGAGTTCAGTTACATTTAATTGTTTAGTTTGTTTAAAAAGTTCTTTAGTTGCTGTTAGATAGGGAAGGCCATATACTAACTTATTTGTTGTACCACAATTTAATATGAATGATCTTTATTTAGAATTTTCACTGGTCTGCCTTTAAATCGTATCTTTTTTATGTTTTGACATCATTGTTGACTGTTTTTTTCCGTAAAATAAATAAATATGTAAGTACACATACGAATATGTGTAAAACTAACCTCTTTAAAATATTGTGTTGCACCGAAAGTCTCTAGCAGCGGCAATATTTTTTTTTTTTTTTAGTGAGGCTACAATATCATGTTACACTCCAATACTGCTAGACTTTAATAATTCATATTGATTAGTACGTTATTATATTAAAAAAATATGGTAATAGGAATAAGCCTGGGCACGTCTTTTTGAGTTTTGTGGAGTTATTCATCGCTTGGTATATACGCACTCAATGCCAAAACACGCGGTAGCGACAGCGACTAAAGTAGACTAGGACAAGACTAGAAATTATTTTGCTGCTTCCTTCTTTTTACTTCATCTGCGAGGTGCCGTAAGAATCAGACTCATCGTTTAAATGAATTGTGGTCAAAACATTCCCCCAAGGTCAAAAACTCACTAACGCTTTGACTGTTCTCTCTTAACTTTTGAGGCTTGTTTACTTTCCGCCTAGCCAATAAAAATGTACTCTAAATTAAACCTTTTGTGCATTGAAATAAATACATTTTTTGCTCGCAGCACGTGTTGTCAGTAGGAATGCGACTAAATGAATAGACTTGTAGAAGTTGTCGTGTGCATTGTCTGTGCGTTACAAAAAACTGTCTTTGGGAAAAGGGAAAAGGGTTGGTTTTACGTTGACATGTTTTTATATTAAAGCTTTTAAATCAACGTGCCGCGTGAACGAGTGAAGTATGATTTTCAGTGAGGCGGAGCCTCACTTAGTAAGTAATTAAAATTTTAATTAACTTTGTGCTATAAGTGAAGTCCCATCTCCGTTGCGATCAATTTCTTTTCATGTTCCCAACCTTGTCACTAGAAGTTAAAATCTGCTATTTATCAAATCCTCTAAGAGCAACTTTTGTTAATGCTTCAATGTCCAGAATGTGTAGATTAGTCAATTCGTCACACAACTTGGAATTCTTTGGGATTAGATCTTGCGACTTTGATGAAGATGGATTGGCGGGGGTTAGCTCGAAGTTTGACATGCTGATTAGATATTTATTTATTTATTTAGAAAAAAACAACAGTTTAAATATATATTGCATACAGAAAGTAAGAATATATAGAAACTAAAATTGTGAAAACAGTCCATGTAAATTTTCCACAGTGATGTAAGCTATTGATTAAGTACATTATAGGTATCAAAATAAAAGCAATTAAAACAAACAAACCATCGCCCCGTTTTCCCGCAGGGGTTGGCCGAAAGGATGGAACGCCATAGCACTCTGTCTTTGCATACAGACCTCGCTTTCTCTACATTAATACATCTTTTCTTTCACGCACGCCGATTATTCCTACTCTTGACACGTCCATTAGGGTAAGCCGATATTTTTTTTCCGAATTTCGAAATAAAAGGGGTCTAAAAAGATGCCTTTTGAATTACTTGATATGCAAATAATATAAAACAAATATTTGATACAACTTTTTGCCCTCAACCAGAACTTGAGGTTTTCGAAAAAGTATTTTTTTTTTCGCTAAACCGGCTGTCATTTTGTATTTAAGTAAGTTAATCAGTCCAATTAAATTTTATAATGTGCATTAAACTGTATCAAATAAGCATCTAAGGGCGTGAGTTGCACTTTGTTTTGTAATAAATGGGTGGCATTGTTTTAATGAGCCATTGTTTTCGTCAATATTAGCTAGGCGCTCAACGAAATCAGTTCCGCGGAGTGAAAATTTTTTGCATTTCGGTAGTTTTAAAACGTGTTCGAATTTGTAATGTGATTAAGTTAAATCTTTACTAGCAAAAAAAAGTTATCAATAAAGATAATAACAAAATATTCATACAGTTATAAACTTCAAACCTCGGTTGAGGGTCAACAGTAGTATAGAATATTTTTTACGTTCACCGTAATGTTTATCGAGCTTTTCTTTTGTCTCTTTAGCCGTTTTCCCTTTCAAATAATAGTGTTTAATCACTGCACAAAATTCGCTTTTTTCCATTTTTTAAGAAACACAAAAGTTGTTTACTTCAAACGACTACAACAAATAAACTAATCGATAAATATGGGTGACATTTCATTTGACAGCTGCCGTTCGATAGATCACAATTTGGAAAAAAATAAATCTTATTTGTGTTTGTGCTGCCATCTAGCGCTAGGTAGCTTCATTATCAATCCGCCCTCGTATTTTGTTCATTAAATTTTTATGTCAGGCGTAGAAACCTCACAAAACCAAAATTAGCCAGTATCTACTTCCGTATGACTTTTCTGGCTAAAAAACATCGAACTATTGGCTCAACCATGTACTTGGGCAATTTCATAATTCGAAGTAAATCGCAAGGAACGTAAATTAAACACAGGCAAAGTAGAGTATTAGCTTGTTTATTTTATTTTCAAATCCAATCAATTGAAAGTAATCGGCTTATGCGATTTCGGAAGTCCAAAGACAGGATATAAAATTTCTCCCAAATACTTTACGGATTTCGACTTAATTTGAAATTTCAATTCAAATAAACCCTTAAAAGAGCTCCGGCATGACTTAAGGGTCTTGTGATTTTTAATTAAAAAGATGATCAATGAAGAAGTTCAGTGGTTTTTAAGTTCATTGTTTTATTTGAAAAATAACTTTCATGATGTTAAAAAAATTTAATTAAGCTAATCAACTAAAAAAAATATTTTTTTAAATTTATTTATTTACCTTTTTGTGCATAATGTTAATTGCGGGCTTGTTGCCAAATGGCAATTTCTTCCAACTAACCAATAAAATAAATGTTTTTTTTTAGTCAAGTTACAAAAGATATTTAATAGAAGAAAAAAAAGCTAAAGATACGTATATAAAAATAGAAATAAATTTTAACATATTACAACAGAGATGAAGAACATTTAAGAGAAGGTAATAGAGAAGTTTAGGCATCTACAGGGCTTATGACCTGTTAATGGCTGGTTTAAGTGTCCACTTTACACACCGTGTAACATTCACCATTCTGCCTATAGGGTATTGTTCCAATAGAACAAACCTTTTGAACTTTTTCAAATATGGTGAATGGTAATTATATTTATTTATTTATGCATTTCATAATATGTACAATTTTTTGTTCACTTTGCCCAGCTGTATGAAGCAGTAGTTATAATTTTCTTGTTGTATTACTTTAGAATGTTTTATTATTTAATTTTGTTTTTTACATTTATTCTTGAATTGTTAAACTTTCTACCGAATATGTTAATAAATTATAAATTTTAATTTTTGTAAAAGGCAGATTTGCCGTTTATGTTAATAAAATAAAATAAATGAGCAAAGCCTATGTCAAAAGTAAATTGAGTTACACGATCGCCTTCTGGGGAACTGATAACAAGACAGACATAACAAGAATACAAAGACAACAAAATAAAATTCTTAAACTAACATACAACCTACCCTACCTGACCTCTACGACTGAACTGTACAAAAAAACACACCAGTTTGACATAAACTACTTGACTAAAATTGAAACCTTAAAAAATGTGCACAAAATAACACTGGGAAACATACAAGACGACGACATAATATTAGCCAAAAATGCTGACATACACAAATATATCACCAGACAACAACAACACTATCATATTGAAAAAGCAAAGACAAACACAGGACAGTCAAAAATATTACATAATGGACTTAAACACTACAACGACCTACCTTACTACTTGAAAACTTTTACTGGAGACAAATTTAAAATCTATCTGAAAAAGCACATGATGACTGAACTCACTAGACTAGACGAGACATAAAATGACTAGACAATATAAAATTTCTAATGTAACCCTAACGGGTTTTTTAAATTGAAAATAAATAATAAAAAAATAAAAAAATTAAACAACTTTGTTAACCGGTATTTTTTATTTTTTTTTACACCGACTGGTTTCAAAGCTAAACAAGCTTCTTTTTCAAGGTTTACTTAACTAATGAATTCTTCCCTATTTTATTTTATATTATCAGTATGCTGCCAATGAAACAAATAAATCAAGCCTTTTTTTCTTGAAAGGATGGTAATGTGAGAGGGAAACGTTTAAAACTATACAGGAGTAGACTTAAAAAAATATAGTTTATTTGGGTATTTATTATTTTTTTCTTAAAATAAAAAAGCGAATCATAATAAGTAAAAATGAATCAATTGTATACTGAATGAAACTGCACGCAAAGAGATTGCTATGTTAGCGTGTATTTAGTACGTAAATATGCGTCAAAAATGCGTTTTCTACGCGCGCTTTTGCGTTCAGAATACCACCCCTGCGGTGCTATTCTAAACGCTCTTAAAACACTTTTATCTCGCGTATTTTGTATGAAAAGTGTTTTCTACGGCCGCGAGAGCGTTTGGAATATCACCCCAGTACCTCAATCACAAATAACTATTGACGTGCTAATAAGCGACGTGATAACAATTTTTCACCATGGTTGGTTATCGTATTCGCGATCGCAATGGAACATCCGTGAACACCTAATATAAAATGTCAAAATATTTACGTTTCTCGACGTATAATCCTTCTGCGTAATCACATATTTGAATTTCACCGGTGCAAATTTGGAAAATATTCAAAAACTGGTATTTTTACTTATTTATTCATTATTTATCATGCTATTTATTGCATTAAGCCGGCGGTTGGCGAGCCAAATGTCAAGAAAAGCAGTCGCTATAGTAATTGTAATTTAATTTTCACTTTTTTGTATTAGATACTCCTTACTATTTTGCAAGTGAAATATATTGTATTATTTTTTATAATCAACACTGATTTTTTGCCAGTGAACTGTATTTATTTACGAGGAAAACAGAAAACGAACCGACACGTGCGTTGACTTAGAGATTACACACGCGTTGACTTATGACTGCGATAACTTAAGCATGTTTATTTAACTTTTTGTACATATTGTTATTTGTACATTGGCGGGGTTATTGCCAAATGGCAATTTTTTCCAACCAACCAATAAAAACAAGTTTTATTTTTATAATTCAAGTTACAGAACATATTCAATAGAAAAAAAAATATTAAAAAGTTAAAAATATATGAAAATAGAAATAAACGTATTTGTTTATATATTATATAAATGACCATAAATAAAAACTATTACTCAATGGGAAAAAGGAAAAAAGAGGAAAGAGGAAAAAGGAAAGGAGGAGAGATTAAGGAATAGAAAGGAGATGTTTCTTCAGACGTGATTTAAACAGAGATAATGTAGTAACATCTTTGATGGTGGATGGGAGATGATTCCACAGTCGAGCCGCATGGACACTATATGAGTTAGAGAAGAAAGAGGAATTGTGTATGGGTATTAAGAGAGTTCATTGTGATTGCTCAAATGCTTAGCATGTTTTTAAGCACGTCAATAGTTATTTGTGATTAAGCAACAGGTAGGACTTCTTCTTTCCATATCGTCTCTTCGTCTCGTCTGTTATGATAACTTAAATTTATTTTGTGCATGATTTTTGGAAATAATTGTCGGATTTCGAGATGGAAATATCTTTGGAAAACGAAATAATAAGGATTAAAGGGCGGGAATTGTCTGCCCACTCGTGTCGCTAGAGGGCTTTTGAATATGGAATCTTTTAAAAAATCTGCTTGGAAAAGCAAAATAATAATAAAAATAAATCCAGAAATGTTTCCACAGAATATACATAGACTCATCTTATTATTCCACAAGTACATATTTTACATGGAAAATGATTTGACTGAACAGCTGAAATGAAGGTCTTAGGAGGATACGCGGTGGCGGAGCACTTTGATGAATAAGTATTTGAAAAGGATCTCTGTTGTAATTTGTTAACAAAAGTGTAAGTATTTTATTAAATACCGTTATCTCAGTGCCTCTTTTTGAGGTATTTTGAGATATATGATAGATGTTGGCGGCCTTCGTGGTGTAGTGGTCGAGATGCTTTACTTACGCACGGAAGGTTCCGGGTTCGATTCCCGGTGAGAACACAAAAATTAAAATGTGATTTTTCTCAAGTATGGGTGTTCTGTGATGTAATTCACCGCTGTAATTGGGCCTCCTGCCCTGTTGTGGTGCAAAAATAAATAAATAAAAAAATATATTAAATCACCGGATTTGTATCGATGAGCTAAAAAATTATTACACAAAGAGCAAAATAAGAGAGTGGCACCCGGTCAAAAGTTTATACATGAATGTGTAAATATTTTAATTTATTTTTTTTATTATTATTATTATTTCTTTATACACGTCTATTCTGATCTTTCCGGCTGTTAATTATATATGTTATTCATTGTCTTTATAAATGTAGATACTATAATATAATTGAAATATTTCACCTACATACTAGGCAACGCCTGAAAATGTTATTTTTTCCATTTCTATACTTCTTCATGGACCAGGTAATTTATCAACAATATTTTGAGTTTGTCCAAATTATAAACAGCTTCAATATTAACAGCTCCCCAGGGAGTTGAATCAAGTCCTTGTCTACAAAAATTTGGACAAACTCAAAATATTGTTGATAAATTACCTGGTCCATGAAGAAATATAGAAATTGAAAAAATAACATTTTCAGGCGTTGCCTAGTATGTAGGTGAAATAATTAAATTAGATGAATCTCAACCGCATAAATAAAGGTTTCAGCTCTTTAACTTCACAAACATCAACAGATGAAAGAATCGAAGCAATATAGATGTTCAAATATGGGCAGAATGGTGAATGTTACAAGTGTGTAAAGTGGCCACTTAAACCAGCCATTGACAGGTCATAAGCCCTGTAGATGCCTAGACTTCTATATTTCCTTTTCTTAATTGTTCTTCATCTCTGTTGTAATATGTTAATATAAACAGCTCCCCAGGGAGTTGAATCCAGTCCTTGTCTACAAAAATTTGGACAAACTCAAAATATTGTTGACTATAATATAAGTTAGTATAAATATAATCTCCACCAACAAGCTACAGAAAGTGGCTTGGTGGAATTTTAGTTTTAGTAAAAATCTGATAATTGAAATTTGAAAACTGTAAAAATGTATGATTATATTAATAAAAAGTCGGACCGAAGGGTGGGATTCAAATCCCCCATAGACCGATTCGGTCAATTTCACTTTACGTACATAAGCATTCGGCAAACTAACAAAAATGAATAAAATACACGAACGAATAAAATATGTGTATGCGAAAACATTAATAAATTATTGCACGGTCATAAACACTTCCAACGTTTTATTCTCCTGATGCCATATATAAGTCGGCGCTGGGGTCGTTTGGTCCCCCCGTTCGGATCATGTGTCATTTTTGTATGCTTTGTGAGGGAAAGGTTAATGGGGTTAGATAATATTAGCCGCGTCACTTTATAATATGTATATTTTTTATTTTGAAATATGGCAAATTAATATATGTCACTTATACAAACATGACACGGCAACAGATGAAACATACTTACTATCTTTAGAAATGAAATGATGGTTGACAATTTGTGATATGTCAAACACATCTTGTTTTGTCGTCTTTATTTTAGATGGCAAAATATGATATGTCAATCATTACTCTTTTTCTAAATATGGCAGGGTCAAAGCACCAATGAATGACCGTTTAAGGTTCAGCTTGTAGTAAAATACACATTTAAGGAATAAATTTCATTATTTAAGCGTACAAAATAAAAGAAAACTATAAAAAACACATTAGTTTTCGTAAGTAATTTTACTTTTTTATTAAAATACGAGTGTTACAATTATAATTATTATAACTCTAAAAAAATAGCAGAATCACCAGTGAATGACCACTACTACCCCAGTAAAAATAATACTCAAATTTATTTACATCATTACATTATAAAACACCCTAACACAATAAAATATAGAAATAATTTAAAGAATCGCATAAGAAATAGCATCAAATCACTTACCACACCTTTTATTTATTTATTTTGTTCATTAACGCCCAAAACGCATTTACAAAAAATAAAAATGAAATACGTGCTAACATACTAAATAATAAACAGAATATACAGAAAAAATTTGTGAAATTAGTTAAAAAGGATATGATAAAAAGTTTTACAAAGTAAAAAAAAAAAAAAAACAATAATAACAAAGGTATGCAAGAAAAAACAGTAAGCATATAAACAAAAAATGCAAAGATATAAGCTCATGAAATAAATTCTGTAAGGCAAACAATAAATAAAGTGTTATGGTAAAAGCAAGAAAGACATTTTTAAGTTAAATTAATAAACAAGCAAGCATATATTATCACGAAAAATAAGAAACAAAAATATGTATCTATGAAATGCGTATTTGCCAATACTACAGTGCAATTTGATATAATAGTAAAAAATAAAAAAACAAGTATAAGGTAATAAAAATAAACAAGTAAGTATTTTTTTTAATTTATGAAATTTAATTGTCAATAATAGTTTGACGAGCAGCTACAAATAAACTTGATATTGTGGACTTATAAGATGGTAAAGAATTGGACAGAATGTCTGCAGCCGTTCCATAAGTGTTACCTAACCTATTGCAGTCTCGGTATCAATGAATTGTTTTGTTGGTTGGAAGAAGTACTGGAGCAATGAAACAATAAATTTTATTATAAAAACACTATCAATCTGAGAACAATAACGGGAAGACGCACTATTACATTTTGACAACTCACAGTTCAAAACTGATAGATTTGTTTCTTACCAAAAGATGTGTCCGCCTACTGCTTTTGTCATTTTGTTTTTTGACTGGACACATGTAGCGATTCTTATTATATTGTGTTTTATTAACCAATGGTCATTTACTGGGGGTGGTCATTTACTGGTGCTTTGACCCTGTTTGTTAAAAATGTTTGTCAAAAAATGGCTAAATATGGCATGTCAATCACATTTTGTTTTGCAAGCCATTACTATATTTCTAAAGACGGTGGGTATGTCTGTTGAGATATGGCTAAACATGGTATGTCAAATTACCCTGTTTTGTCAATAATTATTCTATTTCTAAATACCGTTAGCCCAACGCAAAATAGAGATAAACTCGAAATTTCTGATTTTAAGATACACATGCAAATATGTTAATATCTTAAACAAATAATATTTGCAAATAATACAATATTAAAGTTAGATAGTTAACTTATGTGAAAATAAAGTATTCATAATGTATTTTAAATAATTGAATTCCGTCAGACCCTTCGCACACTTTAAAGTCCGATTATCTGTGAAAAGGTTCTATAGAGATGTCTCACTGTTGCTTTGGGCTAGCGACATGGTATGGCATGTCTGCTGAAAGATGGCTAAATATAATATGTCGAACATATCTAATTATAATGGACTCAGTATTAAAGTAGATATTTTTAACTGCAAGTTGCATTTATAAAGAAAATTTCTTCATGGGGTCGATTATTTGGGATAGTTGCTGAATGTGCATCTATGTATATGTGCCGCATGTTATGTATATTTTTGTGTATGTTTTATACAGGGTGTTTTTTAAACCCTCTCACATCCGAAACCACGATGATCACTATGAGCAAGAAGACATATTGGCACATAAAATATTTTTTTAGAACGAATAAAATTTAAAAAAATAAAACATCAAAAAAAGCAAATGGTTGCTTACTTATGCAGGGGGGAAACGAGGAGGGGGAAGGGGGGAATCTGATACTGCACCGCGCTCCCCTCACTTCTCCCCTACGGAAGTAAGCAACCATTTGTTTTTTTTAATATTTTATTTTCAAAAATTTTCTTTGTTCTAAATATTTTTTTAAATAAACTAATATGTCTACTTGCCCATACTGATCATCGTGGTTTCGGATGTGACAGGGTTTAAAGAACACCCTGCATATTCTTTCATGTGTGTGCGTGGATGGCTCGGAGTGTGCATTCGGTATTTTTATTTATTTTAATTTATTACCAACGTATAACCTCCATGTAAAACGCAAATGTTATCAATTATTCTTTTCTCACTTGAATTTCTTATTTATTTTTATTTTTTTGTCACATTTAATGTTTATATCTTTTGCATAATTTATAAAAACTTGATTGGTCTTTTAATGTTAAAAAATTGTTGTTTTTAATACTTATTGTGTATGACTGTATGTTTTCTGAATAAAATAAAATAAATAAATGATAAATTAATATCTGGTTTTAAGTCTTAGTTCTTGATGGCTAAATATGATATGTCGGGAAAGCCAGAAAAGAAGCATGTAATTTCTCAACATTTTGTGTAAACACGCTATTATGAAAAAAGAATTCTGGAGAAACAAACGTTCAATACATCTGCTGACTTTAGTTTCAGGCTTGTAAACTAAAGTTTTGACTTTTCAGAGACCATCAAACTTAAAAAATTCTCCGCTTCAATTTTTTCAAAAAGCGAAATATTAAACGTACCATATTTCCATTGACTCGGTATTCTAATAATTTCCCCCTCTAAACTTTCGCCTACGCTCTACCACATAATAATTATAATCAAAGAGCTCCCACTGCCAACCTTTAGGGCCAAGTGACTCGAGACTTAGTAAGGGCGCGAGCGCCGTGAAAACTCAAGCACCCTTCTAGAAATATGTTGGGATCCGTTAACCTTTTCAACCCTGCCGGCCATCCGAATATACACAAAATTTGAGATTCTTTACTCACGTACAGTCCATTGGCATAATTAATTAACTTTGCTTGTGAGAGCTTATCTTATTCGCGGAGATTAGGGTCAGTGCTATACAAGCTCCTGACATCACTGCGACCTGTAAAGATCTATTGCGACGGATCCCCGTGAATAGATCTAGTCTTCAAAGAGCTTGGCTACTTTTTGAAAGGCGAGAGTTTTCATTTTGCTGAATTTTCCCTTCCAAACCCAGATCCGTAAAGTATCGGGCTATAAAATTAATATCGTAAAGTGGGAACGAGATTCTTTCGGGTTTAACTAGTGGAAAATGAGGCTTATGTGTGCCTAACAGAGCGTTTTAAAAATTTGTGTTTTTACTCGGTTTGCTGGCAGGCACTTATTAAATATTATTTTCAATCTTCGTATCGTGTCCAGGCGGAGGAAGAGTATAACAGTGGCGAGCCGTGATTTATTTTATAGGTAATCTACTGTAAAATATCAGTATTTCTACTCGGTAGTTTTTTTTCTTTCTTTAAATATGCTTTTTGCTATCCAACATGCATTCATATTTTTTTATTATGACTTTAAATATGTTTCTTACTATGTATTCTGTTTTTATTTCGCATTTTACTGAGTTTCAAAATATTTTTATAGACATATTTATATATTTCAATGGTTTTTACTATGTTTTCACTGCATTTATTACTTTGTTTTTATTATATTTTTTGCTACGTTTTTTAAATACATTTTTACTATGTTTTAACTGCATTTTTATTATGTTTTTACAACATTTTTACTATGTATCTACGACAATTTTACTATGTTTTTACAAAAATTTTTATCATGTTTTCACTCCATTTTTTACTTTGTTTTTCACTTTGTCAAATTTCAAATTTTTGTAGACAAGGACTGGATTCAACTCCCTGGGGAGCTGTTTATATTAACATATTACAACAGAGATGAAGAACATTTAAGAGAAGGTAATATAGAAGTCCGGGCATCTACAGGGCTTATGACCTGTCAATGGCTGGTTTAAATGGCCACTTTACACACTGTGTAACATTCACCATTCTGCCTATATTTGAACATCTGTATTCCTTCAATTCTTTCATCTGTTGGTGTTTGTGAAGTTAAAGGGCTGAAACCTTTATTTATGCGGAAGAGATTCATCTAATTGAATTATTTCACCTACATACTAGGCAACGCCTGAAAATATTACCTGGACTTCTATATTACCTTCTCTTAAATGTTCTTCATCTCTGTTGTAGTTTGTTAATATAAACAGCTCCCCAGGGAGTTAAATCCAGTCCTTCAAAAAATTGGACAAACCCTACAAAAATTTGGACAAACTCAAAATATTGTTCACAAATGAATTAATTCGGTTCCAAGGGGTTTAATGCAAAGAATCCAACGTGTTTTTTGTCTGATTCCCTTTTCCAAGTGGGCTGAATGACAAATAAAAAATATTCCATAAAAGCGACACGAATTTGTCGAAATTAAAACGTGATTCTTAAATACACGTCACCGTTCCTTTATATGAAATATTCTTATATACGTAAAATAATGTCTATCAGATTTATTTAGATTAAAGGGGGAGATGATGGCGAAATGGGGCAGGTGTTAAATGGGGTAGGGAAAGAAGGGTAGGGGCATGATAGGGTAGAAGCAAGATGGGGTAGAGGGAAGATGAGCTAGTGCAATTTGGTGTCCTGTGGCTAGTGTAACAAACAGACTCATGGATCAGATGAGTTATTTACAACTCGTAAAAAATGGCCCTAAAAACAAATATATTTGGTGAATTATAAGAACAAAAGGTACTCGCAAAGTTTTGCTTTTGACCTAATAATACTCAGCCGATATCAAGTAGGGGTTATCACTAGAGCCCGCCCAGGGCTCTGCAGATTGAACAAACACATTGCCAGAATGAATATTTCCGAAACTTCTAGATGTAGGTTCTGCAGTGCAGATGAGGAAACACCTATACACATTATATGTGAAGGTGATGCTTTACATTATAAAAGAAGCCTCATCCTCGGGGGACCACTGGTTAAACCAGAGCTGGTATTCCAAACGAAATTATAGCGCGGTATAGCGCGTTTTTACGTACTAAATACGCATTATAACGCGCTGTAAACGCGTTCGGAATACCAGCCCTGAGGATGTTAAAGAGCTTGCCTCCTACCTTACAGCCCTATACTTTACGGATCTGGGCTTGGAGGCGGAGATTTAGCAAAATGTAACTCTCGCCTTCCACACAGTAGCCAGGCTCTTCATAGACCTGGGTTTGGAAGGCGAGAATTCACTAGAACTTTTGATCTTCAAAGGTCGCAGTGACGTCAGGAACTTGCATAGAACTGACCCCAAACACTAAGAATAAGAATGATAAGAACGCAAATATTTTATTTTTTTAAATACCGGTTTTTTTTTAGACGGGAGTTTAATTTAAAACTTACCTTGCGTACGTATTTATTTATTTAGGATACAAACAGATGTACAGATTATATGTTTATAAATAGAGACAAAATAATATGCATGTATAAAAATAGTTGGGCCTGCCATCCAGTAAAACGTATTCTCTTAATTATACTAAAATAAAACTTTTATTTTATTGTTTGGTTGGAAGAAATTGCCATTTGGCAATAAGCCCGCTAATGTGCAAATAACGACGTACGACAACGTGCAAAAAGTTAAATAAATAAATAAAACAAGCTTGCAGATTACAAATATTGTTTAAAGAATCTCTATTTGGAAACTAGTATTTCGAACATTATTTCCAAAGGACTATTTTTCTTTAATAGGATACCATTGACATATTATGTATCACATAGGATATGTGGCGTTTGCAGTGGCCACTTATGGCATTATTCATTTTAAGTTATCTTTCATTTTGCTTGACGAGGCATTTGCGAGAGAGCGACTGAAAAACAATGTTCAAATACCTATTCATCAAATTGCTCTGCTCCGCATATCCTCTTAAGGACGTATTGGTAAATACCGAGACTGTATACTTAACGTCTGTACTATCTTAATCTACCTCGGTATGCTCTACCGACTGGTCACCTCGACCTCATATGATCGAATTCAACCAATAAATGACCCCGAGAATTTACTCCGAATTCCTTACAATTAAAATTTAAAATAGTTCTCATTCATATTTAAATAGGCTGCTGTGATAAAAAGTGACCGCTTCAAAGCAATTATAAACTCAAATAAATCCCAATTTAAGCTAAATGCTCGCTTGAACGAGATTCTCATAAGAATTTTGACAATAACCAATACGGTACGCTTTACGATCGTCTGTAATTATCTACCGATCGATTAAAAACCCGGCTCTTTTAACGTCTCGATACGGTCACTCAGAACATAGTAAAACAGGAGGAAAAAATATAGAAACGAATTTTTTTTATAGTGGCAACATTTAGATACTCTTATATATTAATGGAATGGAATGCCTATACTTCCATATTCCCTTCTCAAAAATGTTTTCCCTCTCTGTTGAAATAAATTTAAATATGAACAACTTCCTAGGGATGAAATCCAGCCAGTCTGCAAGCATTTGGACATACTCAAAACATTGTTGAAAAGATATTTGATAATTAATTAGGGGAATATTATTTTGCAAGTAATTAATGTATTTCTTCTTAAATACTTTATATACTACGGTGACGGAAAAGGAGAAAGTGTATTTGAATACTTGCATGTTGGTGTAGTGAGTGTCCTGACGAAGAGACGGGTACGTCTCGAAACCGGTAGACACAAAAAGTCGGTAAGTGGTTAAATATAAATATTTACCAACATTAATTAACGGTTATCAAATTTAAAATACAAATACAATTCTTTTTAATGGATTGAGTTATTCTACTGACATTTCTTGGTGGAACTGCATTTTAATTATAACAATAAAAATACGTGTATGCCACTTTTATTTATAAATTTTTACCAGTGACCGAGTTTCGTCGTGGCCGACATCGTCAGAGCCGACATCGTCAGACTGGTGGGAGACGAAACTCGGTCACTGGTAAAAAAATATAAATAAAAGTGGAATAAAACTATTTACGTATTTTTATTATAATAATTTATGTTATTATGTTACTATGTTAATTTACACAAGTTCTCTTGCAAACCGTTTTGAGTTTTGACGCAACCGGCCACAGATTTAGTTCAATTCAATAAAAATATAATTATGTAAGCAGATTCAAAATGGTTACCACATTTAAGGTAAGTTGAGCTTTGGATGAAGGATTAACTAACCTCGATCCAGATTATTCCCATGCCATCCTTTAGAGGACGGGAGATTATGATGTAATCCGCGGATTCAAAGGAAAAGCGCGGTCTACAATTTCATCGTGGTGAAATTTCATAATGCTTATTTGAACGAAGGATATTAATTTTAAATATAAGTTTAGTACTATGCTATGTTGACTAAAGATATCAAGTTTATTTATTTAAATATACGCCCAATCGGCATTTTTAAGGACATATTTATACATAGAAAATTATTATAAAGGCACAGTGGTATTTAGTAGACTTGGTAGGAGTGGAAGCGGGAGAGGTGTTTATAATTAAATCTGATTCAGTGATCGTATGAATTAAGACAACTTATCATCAAAGAAATCAAGACTGGTATGCTTGTTGGCAGACCTAAGAATTTTGGGCATAGGGGAATGAAAACCATAGTTAGTTCTATGGTTATCGGTATGAAAGAGTAGGTTTTGTCTGAGGTTTCTAGTTGGGATATTTAATTTTATTGAGCTCAGTAGTTCAGGCGCATCAAGGAGTGAGTTGAGAATTGTAAATAGGATTAGAAGGTCAGATTTATTTCGACGGTCTTAAAGATAAGATGTATTTAAGGTAGTTTCTAACTCATTATACGCATATTGGTCTCTGGATAAGCCCAACCTCCAGCCTATCTTTCTCAAAAATCGACGTTGAACTGATTCAATATTCTTGATGTGAACATCATAATATGGAGGTTTCGTTTTGTTCTAGAAAGAAAGAGGTTGCTAATGTTCTGCAATATTCTAGAATATAAAAAATTTCTAATAAATTAATCAAATAGAGCCTTCGAGAGAGGTGTTTATAATTGAATTTGATTCAGTTATCGTATGAATTAAGACAACTTGTCATCAAAGAAATCAAGACTGGTATGCTTGTTGGCAGACCTAAGAATTTTGGGCATAGGGGAATGAAAACCATAGTTAGTTCTATGGTTATCGGTATTTTTGTTTATTTTGTTTATTTGTTTATTTGTTTAAATTTAATGTTGTGCACACAGTGCTATGTTAATATAAATCTAGACAATATTACGAACAAAAAATAAACCTAACACAGCACCAATTACGTACACAACACAATATATGAAACAACTATCTAACAGTACAACAAGATGTAAGAAGAATTTGTGCTTTGTGTGAATTTACTAGTGATTGTGTTTTTATTGTTGTGAGTATGAAATGTAGTGCGTGAAGTGAGGTGTATGGAGTGATGTGTATAAGATGTGGTGTTTATGTAGTGTGTATTCTGGTAGTACCTAGTTTAGTATTAATTGTTTCTGTTTATTTTCAAAGAAGCTAAATGATACTAATATTACAGTAACTTTAAACTTTGAAGTAGGGCACACATAAGCAAATTCCCCTATGTGCTCCAATAATAACAATAATAACATTAGTAATACTAAACATTAAAATCTAAAAGACTCAGCTTCCGTTTGTAGCAGAGAGCTGAGTCGTTAAAGATGTCTAAATCGTACATCTTCTCAATTTTAGAAAAGTTACTAACTGCTCTTCCTAAAATCGGTATGAAAGATTAGGTTTTGTCCGAGATTTCTAGTTGGGATATTTAATTTTATTGAACTCAGTAGTTTAGGCGCATCAAAGAGTGAGTTGAGAATTTTAAATAGGAATAGAAGGTCGGATTTATTTCGACGATCTTGAAGAGAAGATATT
Source organism: Micrasema longulum (assembly GCF_059751315.1). NCBI lineage: Eukaryota > Metazoa > Arthropoda > Insecta > Trichoptera > Brachycentridae > Micrasema > Micrasema longulum. The sequence goes on from NW_028278838.1 coordinate 241,608, forward strand.
ATATTTAAGGTAGTTTCTAACTCATACGTGTATTGGTCTCTGGATAAGCCCAACTTCCAGCCTATCTTTCTCAAAAATCTATGTTGAACTGATTCAACATTTTTGATGTGAAAATCATAATATGGAGACCTGATAACAGAGGAATACTCTAGGTGCGGGCGAAGAGAGTTTTAAGGTATATTTATATTTTTGAAGTCAACCCAAGGAGTTTTGAAAATTTATAGATAACAATTTATAGATAACGGCGGCCCCCGTGGCGTAGTGGTCAAGACGCTTGACTCACGCACGGAAGGTTCCGGTTTCGATTCCCGGTGAGAACACAAAAATTAAAAATGTGATTTTTCTCAAGCCTGGGTGCTCTGTGATGTATTTCACCGCTGTAATTAGGCCTCCTGGCCTGTTGTGGTGCAAAAAAAATGTAAAAAAATGTAAAAAATGTGTAATATGAATTGTAAAAGAAAGTAAATATAAGTAAAATATAAAACATTGTTTACTGTTTATCAAAGACATTAATCTGAAATTAGTACATTCAGTATAGGTAATGACTTGTTGTTTACTAAAAAGAGAAATACTATTATTACGTTTATCCCCTAGAGCAGTGTTTCCCAGCCTTCTTTATGCCACGCCCCGCCGTAGTCTTTTCAAAAGTCAGATGCCCCGCCGGCATCTTTCTTAAATAAACAGCAGGTAAATTTTCCAATCACATTGTAATATCAATATTATGTATCTTTTTTGGGTGATACCGTGTATGTTGGATTTGATCCGACGTTTCGGCTACCATTGCAGGAGCCATCTTCAGGGAAAACTGTATGTTTTATAGAGAAATGTATGTGTTTATGTACTAGTAATGTGTACCGTGTCACAGTCAGCAGTAGGTACATTTCTAGTTTTGTAGGAAAGAATAATTAGGTTTATGTACTAGTAATTTGAACCGTGTCACAGTCGGCAGTAGGCACATTTCTATTCGTTTTTGTCAGATGTAGTGCTGGGAACCATGTTGAATTTAATTTAAGCCCGTCGTCTTTGTTTATATTATTTGGATGTCTGTGTATTTCAATTGCCTCTTTTATTATTCGTGCACTATAATGACTAGGTTTATGTAGAATTTTTGGTTCAAAGGCGAAAAAATGACCTGTGTCTATAAAGTGTTCCGCTATTGCGGATTTGTCTGGATGCCCAAGTTTACACGCTCTTTTGTGTTCGTCAATTCTCTTCTTTGCTGTGCGCCCTGTTTGTCCAATATACACTTTATCATATCCTTGGCAACTTAGTTTGTACACGGCTTCAGTTTCCAGAGGATTTTTATGTTTTGGGTTTACTAAATGGTCTTTTATTTTTCCCACAGTCCCAAACGTTGTTGCAATATTTTGTTTCTTCAGCACTTTGGCTATCCTGTCAGTTACATTCTGTACATATGGTAGGTATGCAGTCCCTCTGGTAATATCTTCTTCCTTGTTCTTCTTTGTCCCTTGCGATTTAATAATGTTGTCAATTTGTTTCTTCTTACATCCATTATGCTCCAATCCATCTGAAATTTTGTTGCAAATTACTAGTACATAAACACATACATTTCTCTATAAAACACACAGTTTTCCCTGAAGATGGCTCCTGCAATGGTAGCCGAAACGTCGGATCAAATCCAACATACACGGTATCACCCAAAAAAGATACATAATATTGATAACAGTGACCGTGAAAACCTTCGCACCTATTTCACATTGTAATATGTTTGTAAACATATGAACCCCTAATGAAATAAATAAAATCTATTCTAAAACATATATTATAACTGAAATGATTACGAAGAATACAAAGCACAAATTGAAAATGTAATTAAGTAGAATGAAATAAAAATGATAACAATAATAAAACACGAGTGACAATTGAAATTGAGTACAAACATGATTCATGATTAAATTCAGTTACGCTTGCAACAAAGAAATTTGATGTCCGGATCTATCTTAGTTCATTTCAGTCTTAGGTCCCCTATATTAGTTATATGCAATCGATTTAATTTTTTAATGGGTAAATCGCGCATGGCGCTAAAACCACATTTCACCAAATAAGATAAGGGAAAGAGTAATAATAATTTTCTGGCATGCAAAGTAATATTAGGATATTTTACGTTAGTTTCTTCGCAAATCCGTGCCATTATTCCTACATCCTGCACAGTTTCTGTGTTTTCAGATAATTATTGAAATTGTAACGGGTTTCATTCTATTTTAAAAACAATTCGGCGTATATTTCAATTTTGTGCATCTCAGACATTTTTTCGTATGACCGATGAGTATTCCCCTTTATATGTGGAATGCCGACGTGTCTCACCTCTGAAGCGTGGTGCCCCCCCTCTGAGGCGTTATGCCCCACGCGGGAAACACTGCCCTAGAGAATGAATTATTCGAAGATTTTTGCTTCATATAATGGCCACACTGATGATTTAACGTCAAATGGTGTAAAAACTGCTTCAAAAACGGCAGTGAAACTAATACGGTTTGGTCATTTTAACCTAATTAAGTGTTTTGGATAATGCTTAAGGTCGCAATAATGTGCTAAATGAAAATCATCATGTTTGATTTCACGTGTTCATATTTTTTGTCGTTTAATCATAAATATCCCAAAATTAACAAAGATAGAGAAGATTCGTAATTGCAACCCTGGGGAGGGAAATTTTTATTTAGAACATTAATTGAATTTACCAGCCGTTCCGCATATTCTCTCAAAGACGAGAATTTCACAAATTAAAAAATCGGCAAATGGAAGAATGAAAATATTGATATTCAAACATAGGCACAATGGTGACTATAACACAGTGCTTAAAGTGGCCACTTACACCATTGCTTGACCTACTTTTTGTTCAGAAAGATTTAAAATATTTAGCGTTTGTTTTTTTTCGGCTTTGACAAAAGAGCAGCCATGTTTGGAATCAATTCGGCATATTTAATTTACTTACTTTTAGTTATTTTACTCTGAAATATTCTTCGTCTCCGTTATATTGTGGTAAACTGAACACGCGTTAACAAATCTTATTTGGAAAGATTTAAAATATTTGATGATAGTTTATTCATAAGCCTTGACAAATGAATAATCATGTTCTAAAACTGATTAGCATATTAAATATATTTTTCTTAAACGTTCTATAACTCTATTTTAATATTCAAATTAAAATCAGGTGTATTTATTTGGCTTTATAAACTACAGACGATAATATATTTATAAACTACATGCCCCGTTTTTTCCGATAAAAAAATACATGGAAAAGAAGAGAATAGAAAGACAGGGGACAATTAAGCCGCCAAAAGTGATGTCAAAGAGTGATTTATTATTCCGCCGCCAGGGAAACTCCCTGGCGGAAAAAACCAATTCTAATATTGTTGTCTTTAGTGATGCGCGATAAGTGGAAATTATTGAATAAAATTAATACTAATTATTAATCGGTTTTGAGAATATTCGATTGATTTATTAAATGTCTGATATGTGTAAAACAATATAGGTTTTTATTATAATTATTTAAATCCAGTAATCTTAAAAACAAAATAAAAAGGAATACTTAACCAAATCTCGAGGCTTACCCATTTCTTATCGATGTTTTTTTTAAATGATTTTCCAATTCTTTTCAGGAGTGTCTCTACAAAAGAAATAAAAAGAAAATCGGTAATTTTTATGTAATTATGAACTGGCAATCTCAGGTTCACAGATGATACAGTCCTATTTGCTAAAGATAAAAAATAACTTAAAAACATGATAAACGAAGTTAATACAGCATCCTTGAAAATTAAAATGACTGACCTGGCTTGAAAATGAATGTTTCAAAAACTAAAGTAATAAGTAATGCAAACCAATCATGCAACATCTTAGTAAATTGACAAATCATTGAAAAGGTTGATAGTTATATATACTTAGGACACGAAATAAACCTCGGGAAAGATAATCAAGAGGTAGAAATAGAAAGTAGGCGAGGTCTAGCATAGGCTGCCTTTGGTAAGCTATCATACATCCTGAAATCTCCAAAGTATTCACATTACTTAAAGAAGAAACTTTTTGATGCTTGTGTTCTCCCTATACTGACATACGGCTGTGAAACTTTTGTGTTCACGAAAAAAAATTTACACAAATTAACAGTGACACGGAGCCATGAAAAGGAGAATGCTGGGTATTTCGTTGAGAGACAGAAAAACCAATACACGGATAAGAGCAAGAACAAAGGTCACGAATGTGGTCCATAGGGCTGCCAACCAGTAATGAAGCTGGGCTGGTCATATAGCCAGAACCACAGACTTAAGATGGGCCAAAAAAGTCCTGGAATGGTGACCCAGAACGGGTAGAAGAAGTGTCGGCAGGCCTCAGACAAGGTGGTCTGATGACATAAGACGAGTTGCAGGAAGTGGTTAGATGCGGTTGGCTCAGGATAGGGAAATATGTAGACTAAAAGGGGAGGCCTATGTTCACCATTGGACAAGAGACGGCTGATGATGATGATGATAAACTTTTTTATTTTTTATTTATTTGTTTATATGCGGCATTTATAGTATTTTCGTGTCATTGAGAGTATATGTGGTGGCAGAAAAGTTTAATGAATAGGTGTTTTAGCATTGTTTTTCCGTCACTCTTACGCAAATGACTCCCCGATACTGTGCGTAAAAGACAACTGGGGTGGTATTCCAATCGCGCTTGCGGCCGTATCATCTCGTACATTTACGAGAAAATTAGTTTTCTCGTGTCTCGGACTAAAATCGAAAAAAAGACGTTTAGTGAAACGACTGTGGTCCCGTTTTTCGCACCCCAAACTAAACCGATTTGGCTGTTTTTTTAAGGAAGATTATCGAAATGAAATTATCGGTGTTTTATACCGTACGCCTGAAGATGAAAAATAAAGCTGGGCTTCCAAACTTTTGCTTTTGTAAAGTTAGAGAGCCGAGACCTTAATAGATTCCATGAGATTCTTTTAACTTGCCATTTCTGGAGCAACTGGCTATTTTTATTAAAAAATATATTTTTATATGATCATCCCACTTGAATAACATTTCTAACAATTGAATAATTCGGTTATTAAAACAGTCGAATTATTCGATAATCGCACCACTAAGCCCCTTCGTATGGAAAGGTGGCAAAATCAATCTTGCGCGTACAATAAAATTTCAATCGACGCGTCGCACAGTGTTCCGTTTTGTACAAGCTAGACGCTAAAAATTCGATACCCACTCGTGCGATGTATTTATTCCTGCCGTGATGAAAACTTGTGTTAAATGTGATTCTTAATTTAAAAAGTCATAATCATCGTTAATCCCTTTTTAACACCTAATGGTGCGTAAAGCATTGCATTAATAAACCAATCACAGCATATCTTGGCCATTTTCGTCACATGAAGGTACGATAATCATTCTTACACTTCTATTGTGAAAACATCATTTTAAATCGATACTTACTGTCAACCATATTAGGAATCAAGCCCGAGACCTCTTACATGGTATTTATGAACACTGGCAATATTAAATCCTTGATCCAAATATACCAACCTAACAAGGCACCAAGCGCGGTGAAACGGAAACTCAAACCAACTCTCTCCGATCAACACTAGTAACGCTCGACCGACACGACACAGCTAACGACATTAATTGTAAATTCAATTAATAAACTGATGCCGTGTGTTTGGAAGTCTGAAAAACCGAGAGCTTTGAAAAAAAGAATTGCGATTTGGTTGACAAATATGGTTGACAAACATTATTTTCGTGGATGTTAATTAAGTTTTGTCGGCCTCGTAGTATAATGGTTAGCACAATTGCTTACCATACAAGAGGTCTCGGGTTCGATTCCGGACATGGTTGATATGAAATATTTATTTAAATGGGTGTTTTACACTAAAAATATTTCATAGTCCCTGGACTGGTACCAGAAGCGTGAGATTGATCATCTTACCTTCGCTAACGATCTGGTGTTAACTCTTTTTTTATTCAAATATACCGACTTAATTTATATATTTTGTATGCTGACATACATATATGTACATGTAGGTATATTTTTCTATTTCTTTTTATACCCATATTTTTTTTGTGTTTTTGAAGTACAAATTCCAACCATAGACGTAATAATTGGTTCTTACATAAAGCGTACAAAAAACGATTTAACCATAGAAATTGAACGTTACCGCCATCTTGGAGGTATTTGATGGTGGAATGAAATTCGTAAGATTTTGAATGGAGATTCCGGAGCATCACGATTTTTACATTTTTTATTAGGTTTCAAATTTAAATCCATTCACTCTAAAAGTTTTTTATTTATTTATTTGGTAATAACCACAAACACAGATAGCTCTTTTTTATATTTACCCAGTGGTACATAGGCCACTAAATGGTTCTCCAATTGACAGCGTATCAGTATCAATATTGTTGCATGGGAGGTAAGATGATCAGTCAGATAAGGTAAAATAAAATATTGTTTAGAAGAACCACCTTTAAAACCAGTATTTCACATAACCCCCGCTAGAAATTGAACTCGAGACCTCAAGCGCGGTTGGCAGACACGCCTACCACTATGCTAGGAGGCGGACGTATCTCTACTCGATTCCTTTTTTCAGAATTTTAACCTGAGAGTAGCCATCGTGTCTAAAACACTCGTCCAGAATTCTGGTTCTATTTCACTCACATACCTGTATTCTTCACCTGCCCGGAGACAGAAACTGATTTTACTTTATCTTTTACTATTATAAAAATAACAAAAAAACTATAACTATCTTTGTGTAAATGCCTAGCTAATAAAATGTAAGAAATAAATAATCGTTATTATACAAATTTAAAGTATATATATATGTGCCAAGAATACATTTTATTATTACTGTTATTTTGTCTGCAAACATTTGGACAAACTCAAAATATTGCTCTAAATATGTGGTTAATCATTATATTTAAATTTATATATCAAGGTATACTAAACTAACTACTATACCTTGATAAAGAAGCTTGTGTAGTTTTGAAACCGGTCTGTAGAAAAATAAAAAAAAAACGATTAAAACCGGAGTCGTTTTATATTTATTTTATTCATATTTTTCATTTTAATAGAGATTGCACGTTTACGTTTGCTTTTAGTATCCATATTTCTTATGTATCAACTCACTGCCTCCACCTACCATGGAATCACTTCTCTACAATACCGCAGAGCCTGTGCGGACCATCTACTGCTTCAAAAAATTATGACAGGAATAGTTGACTGTGCAGAACTACTTAATTTAATAACAATACATAAGCCAGCCAGGATTCGTAGACGATACCACCTGTTTCATGTACCAATAAGTAAAACATCGTATGTTAAAAATGCTTTTTTTCGTAGGACTTTTTTTCATTGTACAATACAAAATTTAAAGACAGACTACACAAACATCACTCTGTCACATTTAAAATTTGCACTAAAAATGCATTATGTAACTTAGTAGACATTATAATAATAAAAATGTACATCTTCCTTCCCCTACTTATCCTCTCTTCAAGCATCCTTGTCCTAATCCCGCCCAATTTACAATAACTAACTGTTCTTAAAAAAAAAAACTTTGATTATTGAAAAATATTTACGAGTACATGAAAATAACATTTTTATAAGGATAAAATCATACGTATTTACAATATTTGAGTTTGTCCAAATGTTCGTAGACAAAAGACTGGATTTCACCCCCTCGGGAGTCATTAAGATTAACAAATTACAACAGGGATGGAGAATAGCTTAAATAAGGGAATATGGAAGTCAAGGCATTTACAGGGCTTATGACCTGTCATTGGCTGGTTTAAGTGGCCACTTTACACGCTGTGTAACATTCACCATTTTGCCTATGTTTGAACATCCCTTCCATTTGTTGATTTTAGTGAAGTTAAAGAGCGGAAACCTATATTGTTGTGAAGAGATTCATCTGACTGAATTATTTCCCATACTAGGCAACGCCTGAAAACAATTTTTCAATTTTAAAACTTCTTCTGGGACCAGTTGGTTTCATTACACATAACATAGGCAAAATGGTGAATGTTACACAGTGTGTAAAGTGGCCACATAAACCAGCCAATGACAGATCATAAGCCCTGTAAATGCCTTGACTTCCATATCCCCTTATTTAAGGTATTCTGCATCCCTGTTGTAATTTGTTAATCATACGTATTTATTTAATATGTAATATATTTTCTTTACTAACTTTGTATACTATGTGGAAATCTGTTATTAGTTCTGAGTTTATACACTATATCTGTTTGTTTACTAAAAATATGTATGTAGAACTGTTGATTTCCCAAATAAAATAAAATATACCCATTCTAGTACAAACTTTGTTAAAATGTTTCTTTTTTTGTAGGGCAAGTGACAGATCTCCGTTCGATGGATCGTGTTGTTCAGGGTACCAGCAAGTAGACTCCAGTTCTCCAACTTCTCCCGATGCTGAAGAGGTTTCTCAAGTAAGTAAACTCGGCAAAGTGTCCCATAGTGATCACAGCAAGCGGATTCTTAGTATAAAAAAAGTTATTATTGAAAGTTAACTTAAATTGTGTCTGTTTTTTTATTATTTAAAAATGAGCACCAAAAATTAAACAAAATGGTAATCTGTATTTTGAGTATGTTCAAATGTTTGCAGTCGGGCTAGATTTCCTCCCGAGGGAGTCAATCAGATCTAAATTTGTTGCAACAGAGAATAACCCTTTTAATACCCTTTCACCGCTCTATTTTTCTTGCCTCCTCTTTCGCAGTAGTAGCTGCTTGATTATGGAATAATCTACCCACTAATGTTAGAGACGATAATGAAATGCAACTATCTACATACTTAAGTGGTTCCATTATCCTTCTTCTTTTCTTCCCATCCCCTCTCCTCTCTTCATAGTAAAGTGTTATTTTTTTATATTTTTAATTTTCTAAATCTTTGTTTTTAATTTTGTATAAAATCGTTAGATTTAATATGTCCATGTACTTGTAATTTTCTCAAACTAAACGGTTTGATTAAGTAGAAAGAGATTGCCATAAGGCAATATGCCCGCCCGTTATATGTATATAAATTGTATTTGTTTATAAAGTGTTGAATAAATAAATAAATAAGGACATGCCATAAGCCATGTATTCTCCATCCCTGTTGTAATTTGTTAGTCAAAATTTTTATGAATAATTGTCTTTAAAAAAACACTATAATAGGCTTGTTTTCGCGTATTTAGTATATCAATTTTCGGAAACAGAGTTTCATGTTTGCATGAAAAAACGGATAAAATCTATTTGATCGGTACACGATCAGTAATCAGTAATTTCCCATCACTATTGACATTAGTTTGGAAGCTGTCATTTTAATCGAGCTTTTTTTTGAGGACTTTAAAAATTATTACAATAAAAGTACTTTATAGTTTTATTCCACTTTTATTTATAATTTTTCAATACATTTTTTACCAGTGACCGGATTTCGTCGTGACTGATATCGTCAGACTGGTGGAAACCCGGTCACTGGTAAACAATTCATAAAAAAAATATTAATAATAGTGGAACAAAACTATAAAGTATTTTTATTATTATAATTAAAATGCAGCTCCACCAAGAAATGTCAGTAGAAAAACTCAATATATTATAATATAATATTATAAAAATCAATTGAAATACCTACCCTTGTAATTTTTTCGTGGCGCGTTGATTTTTACGATCGTATGTAACGCGCGAAATGCTTTTATAGGTACAATATATAAACAGTCCTCAAATACAAACAGGGAATAAATATTTACACGATCACGACCGCGACCGTAGTAAACACAACACAACACACTATGTATTCGAAATATCGCATTCGCCGAATGAAACTCTATATTCTAACTTCCAACACAAACATCGGTTCGCATTGTAACTTGTTACTCACAAGTTGAAAGGTAACACAGCGAATCAATTGTATACAGAGTAAAGAGAAGTATCTGAAGATATTACATGTCTATTTATCGATCGACCAGGGGTGCTATTCCGAATCGCTCTCGGGGCACGAAAAAACAGTTCTTCATTGAGATTAGGTAATAAGGTACTTGTTTATTTATTTATGCTTTATTAAGTTACTTTATAACATCTTAAGACCTAATTTCTCAATAACATTTTTTTAAAAATTCATTTTTAATATTTCAATATTTTCTATTTCCTTTATTTCTTCAGGTAACTCATTATACAGCTTCAATCCCTTTCCCAATCCCTTCAATCCCATCTTATCTTTTTTTTACTCTTTGTTTCATATGTATGACATTGTTGGTTAAATTTTATTATTGTGTTTATTTTATTCATCCCCTTAATTATTTTATGTATAAAAATTTACACATTATATTTAATTTGTTGCTTTGCTGTGAGCAAGCCAATTTCTTTGTGCATTCTTTCTATATTAGAATATATATTTCATTTAAGTAATATCCTCATTGCCTTATTTTAAAGAATTTGTATATTTTGAATTTCTCCTTCATTACATAAAAAAAGAATGTAAGAACAGTAATTTATGTGTGGACATATTCTTGTTTTATATATAAGAACACTACTTTTTAAATCTTTTTCTTTTCGTAATCTTCCCATAAATGAATTTTCTTTTGAAATTTTTTTTGTTACATATTGAGTATGTTTTTAAAAATATTAAATGTCTATCCAATTAGACCCCGAGATACAGTGATTACAGATATTTCGCCCACATAATTTATATTTGAATTATCAATATTGATTTTGTAACTCTGGGGTATTATTTTTTTCGCAATATTCATATATTTTGTTTTTGATATATTTAATTTCAATTTATTTACTTTAATCGTAATTAATTTTATTTATCACTGTATCATAATTATCTCCGGATATGTAAACTAGTGTATCATCTGCAAAAAATTTGGACTTTACAATATTTTAGAGATTTACCGACATTTATGTATATGATAAACAATTGAATTCCAAAACTAAAAAATATTAATATTCAAAGGACAACTCGGCAAACCTACCAATACTGTGGCAACAATACTTCGACATCATATGGTAAAAATGAGTCATCAATAGACTTCACACTCTGGGCAATGAGTACCAAGACGTTGGCGACTCATTGCACAAGAAATTTAGTGCATATAGAACGGCTCTTGTCCTGTATTTCATTGGTAATAGTTTACGATAACTATTTGTTACTATTGTTAAAAATTGTTTAAACTTCTTTATTGTTTTTTTTTCTTCTTTTTTGTTTCTTTTCTTGAATTTGTTTATAAGTAAAAAATATTTGGTGCGAAGGTTTTCACGGTCACTGTTATAAATATTATGTATCTTTTTTGGTAACTAGTAATTATAGTGCACGAATAATAAAAGAGGCAATTGAAATACACAGACATCCAGATAATATAAACAATGACGACGGGCTTAAATTAAATTCAACATGGTTCCCAGCACTACATATGACAAAAACGAATAGATATGTGCCTACTGCCGGCTGCGACACAGTACAAATTACTAGTACATAAACATAATTATTCTTTCCTACAAAACTAGAAATGTGCCTACTGCTGACTGTGACACGGTACAAATTACTAGTACATAAACACATACATTTCTTTATAAAACACACAGTTTTCCCTGAAGATGGCTCCTGCAATGGTAGCCGAAACGTCGGATCAAATCCAACATACACGGTATTACCCAAAAAAGATACATAATATTAAAAAAATATTTGTCTACATATTTTTTTATCGTTTAATGTTATTTAAATTTGTTTTCTTAGTTTTTTTTTTAACTGATTCAATGTATTTCTAATACCAAATTATAGTTTTTTATCGATAATTGTATAACTGGTAATATTTTTTTTATATAGTTTTTCTTTTTTAGACTTTCTTAATTTGTTAATTAATAATATTGTTTTAAATGCTCTGTATTACTCATAAATATACTTACATGTATGTATATTTAATTGTATTTGTAACTAATATGGGAAAGGCTCTAAGTGCCATTTATTTCAATAATATAAAATTAAATTAAATATTGAATTTAAGTAGGTACCTAGGTAGTTGTTTACGCTTAAGTTCTAAAAAATAAAACAATTTAAGTTTAGAATTATTTTTGCAAAAGTCAAACTCGGCTCTTGTCACCAACAGGGGTGCACTTTATTCATGAATGCGATTTTCAAAAATGTGTTGAATGTCTATTAATATTATTTTAGTATAACCGAAAATCCAGTTAAAAATAAATAAATGGGAAAGTGCACTGATATCTACTTTGGCAAACAAATGTTTAGCAGTTCACAATGGAGTTCTAGTGCCTCTAATGTATTCGAATGTATGTATGTACTCTAATGTATGGGAGCGTATTATGGAATTGGAAATATGATGATGAAAGTAGGTTAAATGCTGTTGAAATGCAATCTCTCAGGCGAATGTGTGGTAAAACGATGTACGATAGGTGCACAAATGTCGAGATACGTAAACTGTGTAAGGCTGAGACATGCATTATCACCAGAATCAAGAAAGGGGTGCTACGTTGGTTTAGACATGTAGAGCGAATGGACAGCGAAAGGACGGCTAAAAGGATCTACGATGCGAATGTTGATGGATGCAAAAAACGAGGAAAACCGAGAAATACATGGCACGTTCAAGTCCATCAAATACTTGAAGATGGACATGCCAAGAGTAGGAATAATCGGCGTGCGTGCATGAGAAAATGTATGAATGTAGAGGAAGCGAGGTATGTATGCAAAGACAGAGTGATATGGCGTTCTATCGTCTCTGCCTAACCCTACGGGGAAACGGCGTGATGGTTTGTTTTGTTTTGAGATATTTTTTTAATTCCCAGATTCGTTTTTACTTTTTGTAATTCAAAACTTCATTAAAACAAATTTAAAATGGCGTAGATATGCAAAATGATAATTCATCTTTCTGGAAGGGAATTGAGGATAAAATTTTAATGGCTAATTTTCTTCCTTGGCAAATATAAATAATTCCCTCCAGTGGGGACGCGGAATCATTTTTAATCCAAGAAGCAATTATTATTTTAAACTAATTTCTTTTTAATAAGGAAATCCGAGAATTTCGCTTCCGAACATAACTTGATTCTTCAAATAACAATATTCTTTGCGTTTTTCTTTAATGGCTAAACAAATATTCCGAATTGAGGACTGTTTTCACAAAGCGAAATATCTACAAAAAACCGAATTGTATTTTTTGACGAAAATCGATCCTTCCCCATAAAATTATAGCAAAACGATATGTGAGCAAGGTTGTAGTCGTATTTTTTCATTTTATTTATTTATTTATTCATACAAATACGTACATGTTACAAAAAAAATACAATATTAACGTATCCCAAAATCTATGGCCCTGTTTTGAGTTGGGATACAACATAATGGAAAGTGGAAGCACGCTTTAGTTCCGATGTATACAAACACTACGGCGAAGACGCCAAATAAAGCTTTTTTAAAATGCGGAAAAATGGTTGAACGTTTTGAAACGAGATGTGTTAGGAATAGTATTTTATATGTAATGTTGTGTCAAAGTCACGTTACTTCTCTTTTGCATTCAATGTACGCAAAACAATATACTTAAAGTACATTCAAATAACACAATTATTTAAATGAATACATTCTAGAGCAAACATAAAATATTTCCTCACCTTGCGGCCTTTACATTTCCATACTCGGAACTTAAAAAGTTAGTTGATGATGAGAAAAAAATACCCATCATGATTATATTTATTTTGAGCAAGTCGTCGGATTTTCCTTGAAAAAAACCAATGTCAGTCATAATGCAATGGAAGTTTATAAATGAAAACTTATAAAGAAATCAAACGAAAAGACGAAATTTAACTATAAAAACAAATAAAAAGCTACAAGCCTCCGTAGATCTCCGTAAAGGATTTGAGTGAACGTAGAATTCGTAAGTCACGCGTGACATCATCAACCTTTTGGACAATTACGGGCCGTTTTATTTTTATCAAACTTTAAAAGCGAAATTATAAATGAAAACATTAGTTTCAGATGCTAATAGTAAAGTGCTCGCAATCATAGAAATATTCTTTAAATACTCAGAACTCCTATTTGGTCTCCATTTTACAGGACTTATATTGACCATATCGAGTCTGTCCAACACCCTTCTCTAAGAAAAATGGGATGTTTGCTCGGATTACAAAGGGGTAATTATTCCTATTTTGAAATAGAGAAATCTCTTAATCTGTCTTCATTGGAGAGACGTAGAACTGAGATGGACCTTATATGCATTTTCAAAATACTTAATGCTTTAAGTGATGTCCCATCTCTGTTGCAATCAATTTCTTTTCATGTTCCCAACCGTGTCACCAGAAGTCAAAATCTGCTATTTCTTCAATCTTCGAAGAGCAACATTTGATATTATGCCCCATGTCCAGAATTTGTAGATTAGTCAATTCATCACACGACTTGGAATTCTTAGGGATAGATCTTCCGGCTTTTCGTAGATCTCTTCGCGACTAAAACTGTGTGGGATGAAGTTGGATTAGCATGGTTTAGCTCAAAGTATTGTGTCTTTCGTTTTTATGAATATGTTGTATACCATCATTGTATTGCTCTAGTCTGTCCTTGCTACATAGTTTTATGTTCTTTTTGATCAGTTTCTTGTATTTATGTTTCTTCATGTAACTGTTGTAATTGGCTTAGGCCGTATATATAATAATAAATAAAAAAATACATTTAAAATCATATCCCCAGTTTATGATTAAACCCTATTATCTTTAGTATCGAATTGTCTCGAAGTCTAGTCTTCGAGTCTCGTCTTAGTCCGACTGGAAGCCGTACCTATAATACATCAATTAAACACTCATTCATCGTTATTTATTTATTTATATATACGCCCAGTGGGCATTTTTATGGGCACATTTATTCATAGACAATTGTTATAAAAAAATTAGAAAGACTCAATGGTTTATAGTAGACTTTGTGGGAGTGGAAGCGGGAGAGAGGTGTTTATAATTGAATTTGATTCAGTGATCGTTTGAAAGAAGACAACTTGTTATCAAAGAAATCAAGACTGGTATGTTTGTTGGCAGACCTAAGAATTCTGGGGATAGGGGAATGAAAACCATAGTTAGTTCTATGGTTATCGGTATGGAAGAGCAAGTTTTGTCTGAAGTTTCTAGTTGGGATATTTAATTTTATTGAGCTCAGTAGTTCAGGCGCATCAAAGAGTGAGTTGAGAATTTTAAATAGGACTAGAAGGTCGGATTTATTTCGACGGTCTTGAAGAGAAGATATATTCAAGGTAGTTTTTAACTCATTATACGTATATAGGTCTCTGGATAAGCCCAACCTCCAACCTATCTTTCTCAAAAATCGATGTTGAACTGATTCAATATTCTTGATGTGAACATCATAATATGGAGACCAGATCAGAATAGAGGAATACTCTAGGTGTGGGCGAACTAGGGAACAGAAAAGAGTTTTAGGGTATTGATATTTTTGAAGTCAGCTGTGCTTCTGTTAATAAACCCAAGAAGTTTTAAGGATTTGTTGATAACATGTTCAATATGAATTGTAAAAGAAAGTTTAGTGTCAAGCTTAATACCCAAATCTCCTATAATAGACACAGATGATAATATTTCATCGTTCAGTGAGTAGTTGTATATGATTGGATTTTCCAGACGAAAAAATCTTATAACCTTGCACTTACTTAAGATGAGATGTAGATTATTGGATGAGCACCAGGTGCTAAAAGACAATAAGTCAGATTGTAGTAGTGAACAATCGGAAGGGCGGTCAATCTGTTTGAGAATTTTAGTGTCATCAGCAAACAGCCAAATTGATGAAAGAAGAAAAGCATTTTTTATATCATTGATGAACAGATTGAATAGCAAAGGAGCAAGGTAA
The DNA here is from genome assembly GCF_059751315.1 of Micrasema longulum. Classification (NCBI taxonomy): domain Eukaryota; kingdom Metazoa; phylum Arthropoda; class Insecta; order Trichoptera; family Brachycentridae; genus Micrasema; species Micrasema longulum. Next base: position 257,419 of record NW_028278838.1, read on the forward strand.
GCACCCTGTTGTACACCCGAAGATACATTAATGCTGTTTGAGATGGAATTATTTACCCTTACAAACTGTTTCCTTTCACTGAGATATGACTTTTAAAATAATAACAATGGATCACGAATTCCAAACGAAGACAGTTTGGTCAACAGTATTTGGTGATCGACCTTGTCAAAAGTTATTAATTCATCATCATAATCATCACATGACGCATCATTTTCGCCATCACCTTATAAAAAAAATATTATTGTTTCAGATTCCAAAATACAGAGTCGTCCTTCTGGGAGACTCGGGAGTGGGGAAAACAGCTTTAGTGTCACAGTTTATGACTTCGGAATATATGAATACTTATGACGCAAGTTTAGGTAAGTCAAAATACTTCTTAACCGTACTTTAAGTATGTTTTATCCAACAAATCTTATAACATAAGCATTCTTTGCTAATGCAACATTCATAAGTTGAGGAGACACACACAACAATGTGCGTAACGGTGTATCTGTATAATGTATGGTGTATGGGCTTCCAAAGGATAAAGTTAACAGTCGGTCATGGCGAGTTTTATTATTTCCGAAATGGTGCGTGTAATATTGGCGTCCAATGGAATAATTGGATGGGGGGGAACTTACAACAATCATATTAAACCATTAGAAACTATTCAAAAATTTATATTAAAAATAATGCTTCACAAAAATCGCACTTTTCCCTCTTTTCAATTGTTCCAAGAAGCTAAACTTTTAGATCCAAGACAAATATATTGTTTTTAATGTTTAAAATATACATTTAAGAACCAAAATTTATTTCCAAGTAATTCAAATAGATCGAGTCAAAGAAGGAATCGTGTGTTAGAAATACCACATTGTAAAACGAGGCTCGCACAGAGACATGCATATTTTATAGGCCCAAAAATTTTTAATTATTTTTTTACTAATAATATTTCGTTGATTCCAAACTTACAAAATTTTCCTTCTTTTAAAAAACATGCGCTATCCTGGATTCAAACTAAAGATATGAACTCTTTTTTATGATTTATCTTGTTGCCCGTTAAGGAATATTTTTGTGTTTTTGTAAAAAAAAAATTATTTCCTTTTTTTAATTACTATGAAAAAACCCATATTATATTTCACAGAATATTTTATTTTTTCTTTCTTATGTTTTACAAAAATATTATAACTGTCCATTATTTACTATAGGAGCAAAAATTCATTGACATTTTCCTGTATACGAACAGGCCATGCCTTTGTGGGATTTTTTGTTTACAATTTTTCTATTATTTTATTTATTTATTTTATTTTATTAGGGAAATCAACAGTTCTACATACATATTTTTAGTAAACAAACAGATATAGTGTATAAACTCAGAACTAATAACAGATTTCCACATAGTATACAAAGTTAGTAAAGAAAATATATATTACATATCAAATAAATACATACAATTTATACATGTAAAAATGTTATTTTCATGTACTCAATAATCAAAGATTTTTTAAATATTAATTTTAAGTCCTACGAAAAAAAGCATTTTTAACATACGATGTTTTACTTATTGGTACATGAAACAGGTATGTATTTCATTGATATGTAATTATGCTTTATTTTTTTAATACTCTGTTTTATTATTATGTTGATTGTAAAAAAACAGTTTTTTTTTAAATGCTTTAAAGGGTTGTTGGTTTGTTTCCATTGACCAGAGCCCCGATTACGATGGGAAATTATACAGTGGGGAGTTATCTTTGACTGTCCATAAAGAAAAATCGATATTTGTGTACGAAAATGAATATATTTGCATGGACATTTAAAGTACCTTCACCGGTAACCTATAATTGAACATGTTTAAAAGAAAAAAATATGCATATTCTGCTTTTTATACAGAAAACTTAATTTTACTTTGTAGGTAAAATTGAAGATACGTGTTAACTTCCCATTGTAATCGGGGCCCAGGACCGCGATCCTGGGCCCCGATCACAATGGGAAGATAAGGTCGTCATACCTTCACCATGACGGTATAATTAAAGATAAATTTTCCCGAACGAAAACGAAGATACACTACCGATCAAGTTTGTACTTCACGGAACACATACAAATGACAAAAAAATGGCACTGAGCAGTTTTGCTTTGATTAAAATTGATTTAATTTTAAAATCGTTCTGAGGTGGCCTGTCTTTTTCTTAAAAGCCTATTTAAAATACGAGAGAGAAATAATTATATTTTTAAGTAGAATTAAATTCTGACATAACTGTCAATTTTGAAAATAAACTGCTAGATTTAATTTTAACTACAACATACATAAAATAAATACAAGAGCATCAAATAATTTAACTTGCGAACAACCTAGGACCAACAGCAAAAGAAACAGTTTTTTGTATACAGCAATTAATTTTTACAATTCACTTTCTAATGACCTAAAAAATATACAAAACATATACGTACTTAAAAAACACCTAAAGAAAACAGTTCTTACAGCCCGTGTGACGAGTGATATGTGATGTTATTTCATCGACTTTTTAATTAAACTATTGTGTTATTATATATAATATCCCCTCATACCAGCACTTTTGCTGATTATGAATATTTCGTACAAATAAAATATGTAATGTAATGTAATATGTAAAATTTAAAAACCTTGTATTTTGTCATAAATAAATAAATCTAAAATCTAATCTAGATGCAGGGGTAATGTGGCTAGATTCTGCCCTATTAACATATGAGAGCATCTAGCCGTTAAAATTAGCCGTTTTTTTATTCTTGATGTAAAAATTTTTTTTTAGATGACGAATTTGGAGAAAAATCTGTGAGCGTCCTGCTAGATGGAGAGGAATCAGAATTAGTTTTTATTGATCATCCTTCCGTTGAAATGTCGGTAAGTTTATTTTTGAGTACATTAATGATCTTGTTAAAATTTTTAAAAAATGAAAATAAAACTTTGTTATAAGTGTTACACAACTTTATTATTTTACAAGAATACTCTACAGTCTCGGCAGAATACTCTTCTCATCGATCGATGGTTGATATAAAACTAATATGGCACATACAGAATATCGTTTACGATGTCATTATAGAATCTATGCATAAAACAAACAAATTAATAAGTTATGGAACCTAAATCAGAGTGGTTATTCCACTAATCTAAGATGTTAGTATAGTTGGAGTAATGTTTGAGTGTTTAATTACAACAGAAACCTTCAGCATACCAACGGTATTACTTTGATATTGCGCAATACTATATTCACAATCCTGCCGGCCAGACTGTCTACCACGTGACCAGTTCTTCTCTCCTTCGCCGCTAGGGGCACTGCCGGCGCGATAGCTAGTACCACGTGATCCGCAGTAATCGCGTTCACAGCGCTTCAAAACGCTTGTAATAGTATTTAGTACATTTACTAGCGGACCCGACAAACGTTGTTCTGCCAGAACGTCGGCTTGCCCGCTATTACCTTGGAAAAATACTTTTCATTGACAAGTAGGTATCTATTCCAAAACTTTGAAAGAAATTGAAAAAATAACATTTTCAGGCGTTGCCTAGTATGTAGGTGAAATAATTCAATTAGATGAATCTCACCTGCATAAATAAAGGTTTCAGCTCTTTAACTTCACAAACATCAACAGATGAAAGAATTGAAGGAATATAGATGTTCAAATATAGGCAGAATGGTGAATGTTACACAGTGTGTAAAGTGGCCACTTAAACCAGCCATTGACAGGTCATAAGCCCTGTAGATGCCTAGACTTCTATATTACCTTTTCTTAAATGTTCTTCATCTCTGTTGTAATATGTTAAAATACAATTATTTTTTTCTAAATCACTTTCGTATATTTTTGCGGTATTCGTAGTATGTGATATTTTCCTATTGACTCCCAGTTCGTTTGTACTTAACAAATGACTAGAAGAAATTATGGTCTTATCTTATTTTCATCGCCTGAAATAAAATTCCAGAGATGCGTGTTCCGGCCTTTGCCTTTGTGAGGAGAATGTGTGATAATCAGACAAGAGGGTTGCGACTATGTTTCATTTCGTATGGTCCCGGGGAGGGGCGGCAGATCTTTTCAGATTCCCTCCCCCGGGACCTTAATAACGTTTGCCTCGCTCGTGACTGCGACCCTCCCAAGCGAGGACACTAAACACTGAAGCATTACGTTGTACGGCGAAGTTTCTTGAAAATGAATGAAAAAATTATAAAAATGATTTTAATACAAACGAGCTACTCTGAACGACGTCACAAGTTTATCCTAATCAACCGATAATAGAGAGAACGTGTGACGTCACAAACGGATTAGTTTTCAGAATACTTGCATAACAAACCTATTGAAAAATCCTTTTGAACCTTTTCAACGATGTTGAATGGTAATTATATTTATTTATTCATGCATTTCATAATATATACAGTTTTTTGTTCACTTTGCCCAGCTGTATGAAACAGTACTTATGATTTTCTTGTTGTATTACTGTAGAATATTTTAATTTTTAAACTTTCTACTGAATATGTTGTATAATTTTAAGGTTATTTTTTTAAAATACAAATCTTGTATAATTTTTAGGTTTTATTTTTTTTTATAAATCTTGGGCATAAGGAAATTTATGTTTTAAAAAAAAAATATTAAGCCAAATATGTTAGTATTATAAATGTTTGTAAAATGCAGATTTGCCGTTTATGTTAATAAAATAAATAAATTAAGGTACACTTTTGGTCTTGGGAAATATGACCACATTTCTGATTATTGTAGGCAACTGAAATGGCTCAAAATTAGACAGCGGAGAGACTATCAATCCCTCTCACTTCTGTTCAATGTACTTCATAGTCCTAACGCCTATATACCTGGGTGAAAATTTTCAACGCTTATCAGTTCATTGTTTACCTCTTCGTTCTAATTCTCAAGGCACTCTCTTAATACCCATACACAATTCCTCTTTCTTCTCTAACACATGCGGTTCGACTGGAATCATCTCCCATCCACCATCAAAGATGTTATCTCTAAACATTATCTCTGTTTAAATCACGTCTGAAGAAACATCTCCTTTCTCTTCCTTAATCTCTCCTCCTTTCCTTTTTCCTCTTTCCTCTTTTTTCCTTTTTCCCATTGAGTAATAGTTTTGATTTAAGGTAATTTATAAACAAATACGTTTATTTCTATTTTTATATATCTTTAGCTTTTTAATCTTTATTTTCTATTGAATTTGTTGTGCAACTCAAAATATAAAAAGAAAACTATTATTTTATTGGTTGGTTGGAAGATATTGTCATTTGGCAATAAGCCCGCCGATGTAAAAATAACATTATGTACAAAAAGTTAAATAAAATAAAATAAGATACATAATAATGTATTTTGGCTTAGTTTGATGGTCTATTAACAAATAATATAAAAAAAACACTGAACCTTGTCCGTTATCTTAAATAGCGTTTAATTAGTTTTCATGTAAATTAATAACGATTATTTATTTATTTAACAATACAGGTAAACGTCGTTTTGCGCCGGTTCGATTTACGCCGATTTACAATTGCGCCGGTTGGTGCCGGCGTGGGATTCCCCGGTTCGGCCGACACCAGACGACAGTGGGGCACCGCGATTCTAATAGCAGACACACTTTTACATTTGTTTTATTCTATTACCGTGTACGCGAACCGCCTATTGTGTGTGTGAAATTGTTTCCGAGTTAGTTTTCGTTTTGTTTTTAAGAAAAAAAAGGAATGATAAATTTTTTTATTTTAAAATTATTAAAATTTAAAAAATTTTCAAATATTTGTAGTTATGCTATAATTCTGCTAGAAAAAAAGCATCAATCAAAGCAAATGAAATTGGATGTTTTTTTTTAAGTGTGAGAATTTAATTTAGTACCGACGAACTGGTGAGTTACGAGTAGTATTTATTATAAAAAATGCATTTTATTTCAAGAGATTATATATTTTTTTGTAAACGAATTTAAACTGTATTCATTAAATACATTTATATTTTATTTTAAATATATATAGGATATGTATTTAATAAGCATGTTAGATCGTTCTTAGACACGGAAACTAACCTTTTAATTATATTTGTGCTCATTTTACGTCGATTTTTTTTACGCCGGTGTCTCTCGGAACGGCGTAAAATCCCAGCGTAAAACGACGTTTATCTGTAATTGTAATCGTCGGGTTGTTTTACCTATTAAAAAAAAAAAAAAACAATTCTTACAAAACTTGAGTTTAATCATAGTGTATTATAAATTTATTCACCCCCGCTTTCAATATTCCCCATAATTAGGAAAACTTACCCTGCGTCACCCCCTCTTCCCCCCCCACCCCCCCTAAAGCCTTACCGCTCCACCCAAGTAGCTAATTACTAATCTGTATAATAACTTTAGTTTAGTGGGTGCTTACACCTGATGGAGGGTAATTAAGAATACCTGAAACTAGTTGCTTTCTAATATTGAACTCGTGTATGCTAGATATTCATTTACTTTATTTTGTTTTCTTTTACTTATATTTTATCTATATATCTTTTTTGCATCCGTTGTGTGGAGCCCACCATACATAACAAACAAAGAAAGGATTGAAAATGTTAAACGGAAATTTTTACCCAGATTATAAAAACAATAAAACGCTTTATACTTTTTTTACAGGACCTCGACTCACATGTTTTATACGTGTATGATTCATATCATTAATTGTAGTGCTTTCACACTTATAGATTACGCAGACAGGGCATAGTCTAAGCTTATAACCGAGTTACACAGTTTAAACCCGCGCTGTGCCAGCGGGTACCCTGCAAGACATCAGACCTACAGCCAATCTGCCAAACATAATGGATTTTTCACCCTTGAAAATAGACGCATTGTATCTGAATTATGTTATTTACACAAATGATTAAATAATAAAGTAGACTCCTTTAACCTACTATCCAAAATTAATTTTAATGTCCCCTTTCGCGTGACAAGAAATAAGTATTTATTCCATCTGCCAGTCTGTAGCACTAACTATGCACAACACTCTTTCCTCTATCGTTCTTGATCTAACTATAGTGTTTTTTTGTCATCTATTGATATATTTTACATGCCCCTTAATTTATTAAAAAATAAGTTAAGATTTATTATTTATTGCTGCGATACGATCTCATTTACTATTTAATGATGCACACACCTGAACACTAACTCCCACACTAATACACATAAACACACATCTACACTTACTCTCATACAAATAATTATTTATTTATTTAATCCAATATAAAATACAAATACATAGTTAGCAAAAATGTTTATACAATAGGTACGGTACATTCAATATATATATTTTTTTTATTTATGGATGTAGCCACTCCACAGGCCCACAGGCACGTTCAGGAGTGTCGGTGTATTATTTATTTTATACATAATTGTACATTCGCATCAATTGTGTAAAAATTCAAAAGAAATAAAATAAATAAAAAAATTAAACATACCTGCATCAATAAAACGAAAAAAGATTTTTAAGAAATCAAAATTATATTCTTATATATAAAACATATGTTTCAGCTTCCTGTCTATTTTTTAATCCATCACCGGCGTTGCGTTCGCCGAGAATGCGTATACGAAAAAAATGGATAAATGTTATTTTTTGTGCTTAAAAAAGTTTGTTTTTGAATGTTTACAAACAACATTTGTTTTTTTTTTTATCCTAATCAGATTACTCCATTGAATTCCTTATAATTTCTACCCATTTATTTCTTTTTGCTGAATTTTTGGTTATACTAAAATAATATCAACTAATATTCTATACATTTTTGGGAGTCGCATTCCTGATTAAAGTGCATCCCTGAGCAGAGTGTGAAAAGAATTCTTTATTTGAAAATAATAGATTATTTTATGTTTTGGAATTCAAACATAAACAAGTACTAAGGTACCTACTTAAATTCAGCATTTGAAAATGATTTATTTCAAATTCTGGAATTCAATCATAAACAAGAACCTAGCTTACCGATGAAAAGTTACAACGTCTTTTCTACGTTTATCCAAACGGTTTTTACTATGAAAAAAAATTGCAAAATTTTGTAAGTATACTTAATCAAGTTTGATCTTAAGAGGAAACGTGGTCCTACTTTTCTTCATACAAACATATTAACGTATTTTCTCTCTGAACTGTGTCACTAGAGAAATGATTTTTTACCAACAATGTTCGAACACCTATTTATCAAAATTCTCTGTCCTCACAATTTATCTAAACCAAAACACAAAAATAATAATGTAGGCGTACTGCGTACATATCTTATTTGGACTAAATACAATAATTCATTTTAAACTTTCGATTGTGTTCATTTAATCCATTTAGCAAGAACTCAAATCTAACAAAAGCAAAGCATTGCCGGGTTCGGCTCGTTATATATACGGCCTAAGCCAATTACAACAATTACATGAAGAAACATATATACAAGAAACTGAACAAAAAGAACATAAAACTATGTAGCAAAGACAAACAAGGGCAATGCAATAATGGTATACAATATATTCATAAAAATGAAAGACATAAGACTTAGAGCTAAAGCATGTCAATCCGAATTCATCCCACACTGTTTTAGTCGCGAAGAGATCTACGAAAAGCCGGAAGATCTATCCCAAAGAATTCCAAGTCGTGTGACGAATTGACTAATCTACACATTCTGGACATTGGGGCATAAAAACAAAAGTTGCTCTTGGAAGATTTAATAAATAGCAGATTTTGACTTCTGGTGACATGGTTAGGAACATGAAAAAAAAATTGATTGCAACAGAGATGGGACATTACTAAAAGCATTAAGTATTTTGAAAATGCAAATAAGGTAGTCGCTTCGCTCACGTAAAATGTTTATTTGATTACGCGTCATTCGTTGGAGTACTAACGCAATTTCAGATAATATTTGAACAAAAATCGCTTTGAAATTGGGTTACAGTGTAACCTAGAATCCTAGAATTCTAGATTATTTTGTCGAACGCGTTAAAGGAAACACGACCCTGCGGCGCGCGTTATTTACGGTCATTTTGTTTTGTATTCGACTTGATGGCTTCGGTGTAAATCAGAGAGGCAATTAATTGTAGTTCTATCCATCACTGTCGAGGGGAACTAAGTTCCATATTGTTCCATATTAACAACACGTGGGGGCCGATTCGCGAACTCCGCTGAACAAATCATTTCGGCAAGTTTTAAACAAAAAAAAAAAACGCGTCCGGGGTCGTTTACATGTTGTATTTTTTTTTTGACAATGAGAAAGTTCATTGTTTTTTCATTTTTTTTATATATCGTACTAGCGGAACCGACAGACGTTGTCCTGCCCGAACTTTGGCTTGCCTGCTACTACCTTGGAAAAATACTTTTCATTGATAAGATAACCTAGGTTCTCATTTATGATTGAATTCCAAAACTTAAAATTATTATATTTAACTGTATAGTAAATAAACACGTAGGTAGTAATGTTATTGATTATTTTTTGCATCAAAATGTCTGCCTTAACAGGTTATACCTAGTTAGGCAGACTAGACATGATCCAGAGAAATCTATTACCTAAGTGTGTATGTAGTAGATAAAGTAGTTGTTATTTTTGTTAATAAACTATGATTTTAATTATTATTATTAATATTCAAATATTGAATTTAAGTAGGTACCTAGGTACTTGTTTATGGTTGAATTCCAAAACATTCATATTTAAATATAGGATTCTTTTTGTAAATGTCTAACTCAGCTCTTCTCATCAACAATGGTGCACTTTATTCATGAATGCGATTTTCAAAAATGTTACACAATGTTGTTTTGCACACAAAAAACAATATCCTTCAATTTTTCTTGTACATGCATTCTCGTCGAATGCAACCCTGGTAACTTTTTTTTTTCAGATTCTATGGAAGATTTGAATATCAACGAACACGCGCAGCGCAAATATTTATATTTCACTGAAAACCGCACGTAAATCGGATAAGCCGTTTAGGAGGAGTTCAGTGACATCATACGTGCCGAAGATTTAAGTATAAAGATTATCAGCGCAATGTTTTTTTTAAGTTTTATATTTCAAACTTTGGCTTATAATTTAATTCTCTAGTTTTTACCGCACGCAAGAAAATATTTTTGTATCCAATTTCCTGGAAGGCTGAAGTTCCTTATTGTAGTTTACCTTAGTTTACGGGCTGTTTAACCCATCGCGTAATCCAGACCGTAATTATAAGTTAGAAATAAATAGAAAGCAGATGACTGCTAAACTACCGATAAGTTCAGAAAAATAGATCCATATTATCCGCAGAAGCCGTATTCAGCAAGTGAATTGCACTATTTAAAGAGGAATTTTGACCTGCATTAATGTGCGTGCTTCTGGGTGTATAAAACAGTGCATGAGATCTCGCTCTAGTATAATTATTGGGAACATACAAACTTATCTCTTTCAGTATATTTGGATTATATGTACTTCCAGAAATCAGCAGATACAACAGATACGACAATAGTGTCTTGTCCCAGCTCCGTGAACAGCCTTGACCGCGCAGGACAGAGCGCTGAGACAGTACGAACATTCGTCCGCACGAATTCACGAAAATATTATGAATTGAAACCTAGATGTATTGAAATTGTTGAAGGACAAACTATGTAAAAAATAAAAAATAAATTTTTTGGGAGCGACACGTTCACGTCAAGCAAATCGCTTTTGTCATAAGGTCCTGTCCGTGTGTGCTCGCACGAGAACAATCTGGATATCCTGCCCGTCTATCTCAAAGTCGATGTTTCGGGACAATTTTTTGTCCCACAAATTCTTATTTACACGTGAACACTGGTCGAGTCCTTGAACAAAACAATACTGTATTGTCTACGTGTAAACGGCTTTTATTTATTTAATTTATTTCATGTATTTCATTTATTTTATCTATTTGATTTAGTTTATTTATTTTATTTATTTTATATATTTTATTTACTTTATTTACTTTATTTACTTTATTTACTTTATTTACTTTATTTACTTTATTTACTTTATTTAATTTATTTACTTTATTTACTTTATTTACTTTATTTACTTTATTTACTTTATTTACTTTATTTACTTTATTTACTTTATTTACTTTATTTACTTTATTTACTTTATTTACTTTATTTACTTTATTTACTTTATTTACTTTATTTACTTTATTTACTTTATTTACTTTATTTACTTTATTTACTTTATTTACTTTATTTACTTTATTTACTTTATTTACTTTATTTACTTTATTTACTTTATTTACTTTATTTACTTTATTTACTTTATTTACTTTATTTACTTTATTTACTTTATTTACTTTATTTACTTTATTCACTTTATTTATTTCGTTTATTTTGTTTATTTCGTTTATTTCGTTTATTTCGTTTATTTCGTTTATTTCGTTTATTTCTTTTATTTCGTTTATTTCGTTTATTTCGTTTATTTCGTTTATTTCGTTTATTTCATTTATTTTATTTATTTCATTTATTTCATTTATTTCATTTATTTTATTTATTTCATTTATTTTATTTCATTTATTTATTTTATTTATTTCATTTATTTTATTTGTTTATTTTCTTTTATTTAGGAAGCCTTTATGTTTAAAACCGAACAACCAATGTGAAAAGCAAAATGCCTATTTATTTAATTATTTATTTACATTTAGTGTATGCAAAACAATAAATAAATCCACAGATTTAGGACGCTTTCTTGGAAATGTGATCAATGTGACGGTTAAACAAAAAGTATCCCAAGATCTCGAATTGTTTTTGAATATGTTTTTTTTTAGAAAAAAAATACGACAGAATAGTATCGTGCAAATCCTTGCTTTAAGAATACTCCCCCACCAGTCTACTATATTCTTGTTTATCTATGACATTGTTCCATTTTTTCGCTTTTCACCCATTGCCATTTTATCCGAGGTAGCGCCAAAATGGTAGTAATATGTCCTGACATTCAACAATACCACAAATAACGTTACTTCACACCATACTGAATTGATAATCCATAACAACGCAGTAAATATGATTGGGACCAACAGTTAGCAACATAGAAGGGATGGGGTTCACATTGGCCTATTTTTTAGACTTACTTGTAAGAGGTTTTATCGAGAACTCAATTTTAGAGAGTATCAATTTTTATGTTCCTGTAGCCCAATCACAAATAACTATCGACGTGATAATAAGCGACGTAATAACAATTTCTCACCATGGTCGTTTATCGTATTCGCAATCACAAAGCAACATCCGTGAACACCTCATATCAAATGCAAAAATATTTACGTTTCGCGACGTATAATCCTGCTGCGCAATCACATATTTGAATTTCACCGGTGTAAATATGGAAAATATTCTCTCATCAAATTTCTATCATGCTATTTGAATATTTCAAATGTCAAGAAAAGCAGTCGCCATAGTAATTGTAATTTAATTTTCACTTTTTTGTATTAGATACTCCTTACTGTTTTGCAAATGCAATATATTGTATTTTTTTTTATATAGTAAACGCCGTCTTTTCGCCAGTGAACTGTATTTATTTACGAGGAAAACAAAAAACAAACTGACACGAGCGTCGACTTAGAGATTACACACGCGTTGACTTATGACTGCGATAACTTAAGCATGTTCATTATTAGTTTTGTTGCAACAGAGAGGGAAAACATTTTTGAGCAGGGAATAAGGGAGTCTAGGCATTTACAGGGCTTCTGTCATGGGCTGGTTTAAGTGGTCACTTTACACACTGTGTAGCATTCACCATTCTCCCAATGTTTGAACATCCACATTTCCTTAACTCTTCTATCTGTTGACTTTTGTGGAGTAAAAGAGTTGAAACTGTTATCATGCGGTTGAGATTATTCCGGCTGAACCAATTCACCTACTAGGCAACGCCTGAAAACAATTTTCCATTTTTTTTAACTTCTTTTACCAGGTAGTTAATTCAACAATGTTTTGAGTAACAAATATTTGTTGTTGCATATAACATATTTAAGATTTCACAAAGGCTTTAGATTTCACATAAGATTTTTTTCCGTTTTTCGGAACAAAGTTTGATTTTTGAAAAAGACTCGATAATGTTGCTATTTTGCTGATTGAATTATTGATGTGAGCTGTCCATGTCAATTGTCTATTGTTAGTCCTAAATATTTAACATGTTTCAATTCCAATCAATCGTTCTTCGTTTATGTAAGCATCTATTTTGACATTTTTTTAGATTCAAAATAATATTACTTTTTTTTCATTAAGTCTAAGGAAGTTTGTATTTGTCCATTTAGACAACATAGTTAGGCCATCGTTTATGTCTTTGTTAATAAATGCGTCAGTTTGATTTTTGTAAAATAGTCATATGTCGTAGGCATACATTACTATTTTTCCTTTAAATGTGTACAGTGATGAGTCATTAATATATAAAATATATAATAGTGAACCCAAAATAGATCCTTGTGGTACTCCAAAATTTACTGTTTGTATTTCGCTTTTTTTACCTATATATGTATACTGCTTCCGATTTGCTAAGTTTTCTTCATCTTCTTATGGTTCCTCTCCCCGATGGAGGTTGGAAATCATCATTGCGATTCTTACTTTATTGGCAGCTGCCCTGAACAAGGACTGAGTGCTGCAATGGAACCAGTCGCGCAAGTTCTTAAGCCAAGAGATGCGCCTTCTACCTGCACTGTGTCTCCCCTCAATCCTTCCCTGTAGAATGACTAAAATTTTATATTTTTCGCCTCTCATCACATGCCCAAAGTACTCAAGTTTTCTTTTCTTTATGGTCTTCAGTACCTCTTAATCTTTTTCCATCCGTCGGAGAACATCATCGTTTCGGACTCTATCCACCCAGGAGATTTTTAGTATCCTTAATATTCTTGAAATTTTTCTCCAATATCATTTATTTTTTCATCATACTGTATCGAAGGTTTTTTGAAAATCTTAAATTACTCCGTTTTCGTCACTTGATAATATTACAATAGCTAGCTTGATAAGAGATTAATTTATCCTTCATAATTTTCTTTGTTTAATAAATACACTATACCTAGGCATAACTTCGTACCAGGTTTCTAAGTAAGACCCTAAATGTAAAAAATAACCTGTCATTTTAATAATGAAAGCCATTGTTAAAATTATTGATCCACATTTCAATGAATTGCCTACCCAGCATTCGGAAGGGGGTGGGATTTGGCCATAGAAATACAACCAACCCCATTATAACTTGGGGTTGAAGGTTCATTACGAAGCACAAGACACAATAACTTTTATATTTTTTTACTATCATGTTCCCAGATATGCTGACGTTTCCATGAATTTTTTATTTATTCATTTAAAATTACGTTTATTTACAAATTCACGAACTTATTATGGCTTTTTAGTTTTTGCTCATGTTCAGCCGTAATAATTAACAAGAAGAAAAAATACTTAGTAAATTAATTCAATTATAATATCATATAATACAATAAAATAACAATCCTGAAAACAAGGAATAAGGAAATAACAACAAAGAATAATAATCCATAAGAAAAGTTACGAAAAAAACAAATATAAAGTATAAAAATTAAGTTACAGACATAATCAAATATACGAATTAAAAGAATCATCGAAGTCATTAAAAATTAAACATAAACATAATTGAGATTTGGTTTATAAAGTAATAAATAATGTAACTAAATAACAGTGATCATTAAATTATATACGAGTAAAAATAGTGATAAAAAGCAACAAAATATCTAAATATATAATAAGCAAATAAAAGTTTAGACAGAAAGCAAATGAGTAGTTTTTTTTAGTTAACGAAAACAAAAATAAAAAATATTCTAGTTTTGTTTTAGATCGCAAGAAATATATATTATTAAATTAATTAAAAACCATTTTAGATGACATAAAACAATACAAAATATTGACGTTAATCATGTTCATATTACAACAGAGATGAAGAACATTTTAGAGAAGGTAATATATAAATTTTGGCATCTCTTGTTTAGAACATTATTTTTTTTATTTTTTTATTTATTTATTATATATACGGCCTAAGCCAATTACAACAGTTACATGAAGAAACATAAATGCAAGAAACTGAACAAAAAGAATATAAAACTATTTAGCAGAGACAAACAAGGGCAAAACAAGAATTGTTTTTTACATTTTACATTTTTTTACATTTTTTTTTGCACCACAACAGGCCAGGAGGCCTAATTACAGTGGTGAATTACATCACAGAGCACCCAGGCTTGAGAAAAATCACATTTTTAATTTTTGTGATCTCACCGGGAATCGAACCCGGAACCTCCCGTGCGTGAGTCAAGCGTCTTGACCACTACACCACGGAGGCCGCCTGTATTCAATATATTATATATTTTTTTAATTAATTGTATTCAATATATTAAAAAAAACGAAAGACCTAAAACTTTGAGCTAAACCATGCCAATCCAACTTCATCCCACACTGTTTAGTCGCGAAGAGATCTACGAAAAGCCGGAAGATCTATCCCGTAAAATTCCAAGTCTTTTGATGAATTGACTAATCTACACATTCTGAACATTGGGGCATAAAAACCAAAGTTGCTCTTATCACGAATCTTGACGTCACAACAACCAAGGCCAAACACGTCGCGTTTTTTCTTGTAACGAATTTTTATTAAATTTATTTTTTACATTTATGTATGAAAACATTTGTCCACAATATCCATATTGAGTTTGAAAGTATAATTGATTATTTCATATATTTTTATCGGTATTCGTAGTATGTAGCAATTGCACAGAAATCTTTAATCCGAGTCATCTTAAAAAAAACATTTCGCTATCCAAGTGACTTGCTCTTCAAAGAATTCAGAGTACTGAATATTATTCAACAGTATATATTGAGAACGGTAGTGGTTACACACATAAAGAGAGACATTTACCCAAGCGTCAACCACAACCATAATACGAGATACTCTAATAGGGATCTGATACTAAGTGAAGGGGTCAACACTGTTCTGGCATCGAGACAACACTATAACGTAGGCAAAAAGGTCCATAACCTTTTGCCAGAATCGTGGAAAGACGGGAGTGTTGTCAAGTTACGGAAAGTGTTGACCTCGCTCTTTCATGACATTGGTCGTAGGGAGTCAGAAAAGTTGATGCATGCCACGGATTGGAGAACCTTACTGGATGTCAAAAATAAAATATAAAAAAATAAGGAATAATTTAAAAAATATATATTTATAGATGACAACCATGAAGTTTCGCATAAATAAATTGTCTATGTTTTTATGAATGTATGTACGTGTATGCGCATGGGTGTATGTACGTGTGTGTGTATGTACATGTGTATATATGTGTATATTTACATATACATGTGTGTATATATGTGTATGTCTGTATGTATATGAATCAAAATGTGTATCCGAATAAGTTTATATTTTGTTTGTCTGTGCTCTATATTAATTTGTTAACTATTATAATATATTAAAATGTAATTGCCTAGCTTGGAACGGGGTATGTACCCTTGTTAGCTGGGCAAAGTGAATATGGAATTGTATTTTGATAAAGAGTGTGAATAAATAAATAAATAAATAAATAAATGTGATCTTTCCCTATTGTAGTGATTGTACAAAAATCTGGTTCAACAGAAACCGGACCTCATTCGGATAAGCTAAAATTTGGAAGAAAATGGGAGATGAAAACAATTAAAAATAACATAAATTATTATTTAAAACTACTAGTTGAAATAAAAATCTGAAGTTCAGTTGTTTAAATGGAAAAAATATCAATATAGTCTTAAATATGCTATTTTAATGACATCATAAATATAACTTTTAATATAGCTGCCCTCGCATAAGAAACAATGGGTCATAAAAGCAAAATTATAGAGACACGCCAATGGTAAATATCTACAACAACAACAAAAAACCATTACGCCGTTTCCCCGTAAGCGTAGGCAGAGAGGATAGAACGCCACAACACTCTATCTTTGCACACAGATGTCCCGTCCCATCAGGTGTCCCACAAGGTTCACATCTTGGACCCATGTTTTTTCACAACTACAACAACAAACCATCACGCCGATTCCCCGTAAGCGTAGGCAGAGAGGATAGAACGCCACAACACTCTATCTTTGCAAACAGATCTCGCTTCCTCTACATGCATTCATCTTCTCATCCACGCACGCCGATTATTCCAACTTTTGACATGTCCATCTTCAAGTATTTGTTGGATTTGGTCATGCCATGTCTTTCTCGGTCTTCCTCTATTTCTGCATCCATCAACCTTCGCATTGTAAATATTCTTAGCCGTTATATCGCTGTCCATTCGTTCTACATGTCCAAACAAGCGCGGAGCTCCTTTCTTGATTTTGTCGATAATGCTTGTCTCAGCATTGCATAATGTACGGATCTCAACATTAGTGCATCTATCGTACATAGTTTACCACGCATTCGCCTGAGAGATCGCATTTCGACAGCATTCAGCCCACTTTCATCCCTGTTTTTCCAAGTCCATACTTTGCTCCCATGCATCAGGGTCGGGACTCCCATAAATCCAGGTCTCCGTTGTGAACTGCCAATTTTGCCTCTTGTGACAAACATTTATTTATTTGCCTAGGTCTATTTAAAGTGTGTAAAAATATCATAAGTCTAATGTCATAATCTAAGGAGAAAACACGGGAATAAGTTTTTAAGAAAAAAATTCAGCCCGCCTCCTCTTACATAATATATTCACAGTAAATACATTTTCTGTATCTCAATCTCAAATAACTATCGACGTGCTTAAAAACATGCTAAGCATTTGAGCGATCACAATAAACAATAATGAAATGCTTACGTTATCGCAGTCATAAGTCAACGCGTGTGTAATCTCTAAGTCAACGCTCGTGTCGGTTTGTTTATTGTTTTCCTCGTAAATAAAAACAGTTCACTGGCGAAAAATCGGCGTTTACTATAAACAATAATACAATATGCTGAATTTGCAAAATAGTAAGGAGTATCTACTACAAAAAAGTGAAAATTAAATTACAATTATTGTGGCGACTGATTTTATTGACATTTGGCTAACCAACCGTCAGCTAAATGCAATAAATAGCGTGATAAATAATAAATAAATAAATAAAAATAGCAGTTTTAGAATATTTTACATATTTACACCGGTGAAATTCAAACATGTGATTGCGCAGCAGGATTATTCGTCGCGAAATGTAATTATTTTGACATTTAATATTAGGTGTTCACGGATGTTCCATTGTGATCGCGAATACGATAAACAACCTGGTGAGAAATTGTTATCACATCGCTTATTAGCACTTCAATAGTTATTTGTGACTGAGCTACTGAGTTCGTCAAATGAATGTTAACCAACGTGCGTCTCTTAGCAAAAGTGAGTTAAGAGATGTTTTAGTTAAATAACATTAGTAAAGTGCGCGAAAAGCAGCTTCCTGCGAGAATTTCCTCGCTTCCGGCGGAACTGTGGCGGAAGTGGGCCGGAACGGGACGGATGTGGGCCGGAAGACATTCGGGAGACGAAATATGTATTCACAACAACGTAAAGAGGAATACAAATTCAAGGAATCTCGATACAAATGGGATATGGATGAATATAAAAACTGGGACCTCCGTGGCGTGGCGGCTAAGATGCTCGATCTACCCACGGACGACTCCGCGTTCGATTCCCAGTGGAAACAACCAAATTTATAGTGGCAATGCCCGAACATCGCGCAATGCGCAGGGCCGGCAACAACTTTACAAAAGTCGACGTGGAAGAGTTGAGGAAATGTGGATGTTCAAACATAGGCAGAATGGTGAATGTTACACAGTGTGTAAAGTAACCACTTAAAGCAGCCAATGACCGGTCATAAACCCTGTAAATGCCTACACACCTATATTCTCTTTACAAAAATGTTTTCCCTCTCTGTTGCAACAAATTTAAATACAAATAACTCCCTAGGGAGGAAATCCAGCCAGTCTGCAAGCATTTAGACATACTCAAAACATTGTTGAATTAACTACCTGGTAAAAGAAGAAGTATAAAAAAATTGAAAGATTGTTTTCAGGCGTTGCCTAGTAGGTGAATTGATTCAGCCGAAAGAATCTCACCCAAATTATTACAATATCAATACATTATAAAGAAAACAAAGTATTAAAATATATTTTGTCCGGATAAACTATTCAATATTGTTAAACTTATTATTACTTGTCTACAAAAATTTGGACAAACTCAAAATATTGTTGATAAATCCACCTGGTCCATGGAAGAAGCATAGAAATTTTTAAAAAATAAATATTTTCAGGCGTTGCCTAGTATGTAGGTGAAATAATTCAATTAGATGAATCTCACTCGCATAAATAAAGGTTTCAGCTCTTTAACTTCACAAACAACAACAGATGAAAGAATTGAAGGAATAAAGATGTTCGAATATGGGCAGAATAGTGAATATTATACAGTGTGTCAAGTGGCCATTTAAACCAGCCAATGACAGGTCATAAGCCCTGTAGATGCCTAGACTTCTATATTACCTTCTCTAAAATGTTCTTCATATCTGTTGTAATATGTTAATATTCAATAATAGTTTGTCATCGGGTGCTCAGACAGCAGTTTTGATTTATCATCAAATAAAAGAGTAAAGACACAATACTGTAAACGTATAAAATAATGGACATTTATTGTTTTGTTTTTGATGCTTTGAAAAATATTATTGAGAAGAACAAGTTTAACAAACCCAGATAAAAATGGTTTAAGGAAATATTTTTTGAAAAGTAAGAAAATAGAGTAAAATAATACAATCAAAATTAAAGAATAGCCATTTACTTGAATATATTTTAAATTTAGGAAAAAAATCAAGACAAGAAAAATTTAAAACAAAGGTAAAAAATAAAGAATTGGTTCAGTCGGATGAATCTCACCCGCATAATAAAATAGCCAACTACAGGTCATAAGCCCTGTAAATGCCTAGACTCCCATATTCCCTTCTCGAAAATGTTTTCCCTCTGTGTTGCAACAAATTTAAAACATTGTTTATTCAAAAAAATAAAAAGAGATGTACACACGGTCAGACCGCGAAAATTCAGAGCAACATTCCTCATGGTATTTTTTCTTTTTAAATCTTAATGAATTGTTTTCAATGAAAAACATTAATTGTTATATATTTATATATGCGCCCAGCGGGCATTTTAAGGACATGATTACATAGAAAATTATTATTAAAGAAAGTAGAAAGACACAATGGTATATAGTAGACTTGGTGGAAGGAAAGAAATTATGACTGGTATAATTGTTGGCAGACCTAAGAATTCTGGGCATAGGGGAATGAAAACCATAGTTAGTTCTATGGTTTTCGGTATGAAAGAGTAAGTGTTGTCTGAGGTTTCTAGTTGGGATATTTAATGTTATCGAGCTCAGTAGTTCAGGCGCATTAATGAGTGAGTTGGAGTTGAAAATGGAGACAATCCTTAGTGTCACGAACTATCATCCATTTGAGGAATCAAATCTACCCCTCCTCTAATCAGCGCCTTCTCTAGTCTGCATCCGGTGCGTATCGCTTCGTTGGTAAAATAAGTTTTAATTTTTGAAAAAAGCCCTTTTAAAAAAAATAACTTTAGGATATTTTTTTTAATACATCATAAAAAACGCGCCTTTGGAGTTTCGCGGTATATATTTATTTTGTATTGCATGTCAATCTTCCTTAATGAGCTTGCATACATCATCGATGTTTTCCTGGTTGACTGCCGTTTTTAATTCACCTGTCCTTGGATCGTCGCTAAGACTCGGCCGTCCACGTTTGGATTCGCGAAGAAAATGTCGATTGATGTGGTGTTTCATTGCCGGAAACAGAAACCAACTCGGCGAGGCATTTTTACTTCGTAAGTTGTCAAAAATGATTGCCCGAAAATTTTCTTGGTTTAATTCCATTGATCGAATAACTCGTGAAGTTTGACCATTCGCTGTAGCCACAACATTATGCGTATCGCGCTGAAACTTTGGATTCGAGTTAACCAAAGATGAAGGTTTCTTTTTGTTTTGCTTGTGACATTTGATTCGTGGCGCCCTCTATGTCCCTGTGTGCTAAACTAAAAAGACAACCCTCGTGCCAACACATGCGTAAATCTATCAAAAAGTTGGCACTGGCTAAAACACCCCATTATCGAGGTGGAAGAGCCAAATAACAAAGAAGAAGAATTGATATTAAAACAGAGTAATGATTAGTTATGCAACAGACCTCAGCTTCTGTTTCTGTAACTGCGGAAGTTCTGCACACTTTTTTACATCCGTTTCTGTTTCTGTTTCATCAACTTTTATAACGGAAATTGGAACAAAAGTTTACGCGCGTGAGGGGTGTTCCAGGCGTTCGAGCCAACCACAAGCGAGCCGGGCGCGTGCTTTCGGCACTTGTCGACACGCGTTTGTTTATATACTTACGTACGTTTTTTTAACGAAACCTGATACTTCAGAACAATTCAAAACCTTGGCAAGAAGATAACGTGATGAATTGAACTTAAGTGCAAAATTTGGAAAACTGACCAAATTTTTATTTAGATCCGCGATATAAATCTATTTTCTTTACCAGCATCACTGCGGAGCGGGTTGAGTCTAAAATATTGAACACGACGATCAGCAGAACTAGAGAATCCACTACTTCCACTTGTGATGACGGCAAACTTTTCCCCGAAAGGTGCCGAACTCAAATTGAGAATGGAGTCCAACCTACGTCATCATCAATGATGAATTCATCATTACAAATGTTAGAATCCATGTTAAGTGTAAATGAAGACGGGCAATACTCTATTACAAATAAACAGAATGACAATCTATCTTTAGAGACAGTCACAACATCATGAGGACAAAAAAGAATACTATTGCCTTTACATGAGGATCCCCTTATGCCGGTGGTGGCCAAACATGGCGCATTGAACGATCATAGGTGGCGCATTGCATTCCTGTGGCCATTATTTTAAAATAGGCGCCATGTCGTAACTTAATTATTGAATTCCGTGATTGAAGTATTTATTTTCCTCTTATAAGCGAAGCAGTTCCCTTTCCTATCTCTATTTTACAACCCCAAACGTGAACGTAAGAAGGTAAAAAAAGTTCAAGTTGTATGGCGCATCTGACTTGTATGTGAAAAAATTGGCGCATGGTATATTTATTTATTTATTAACGGACATTGTCCATGTATACAATTTATAAAGTTTAAATATTACAATAAAAGAATAGTTTAAAACATAAAAAAAAGAAAGAAGCATTGACAAACATAAGGGACATCGAGACAAGATCTGGACTTTTTGGAGAATTTAGGCCATAGTTTGTTCTATGCTGATCGATGCTGAACAGTACTTCATTGTTTCTCAATCTACGAGTCGGAATATTGAATTTTACTTGTATACAAAATGCTGGCCACCACCCACTGCTTTATGCGGTGGAAATGAAATTCTTACAAATATACTAATCTTTTGCCATTAGTGCGCCAATATTTATCAGCTCCTCAGAATTAATAAAAAATATTTTTTTAAAATCCGGCGTGAAATAATTATCTATCTAAATGAATTTATTATGCGCATAGCTTATTTAAATTGAACAAAATACGTGAGGGTTCAATTGTATTTGTAAGGAAAATATTGGAAAATGAGAATTCTAACAAATATTACGGAGTTCTTCTTGTTACACGTTCAAAGGCAGATAGAAATACGAAAATCTCCATTCCCATAGAATTTCTAGTGAAGTCTTCATTATAATTCAAACAACAATACAGATTGTATCCCACATAATAATCTAAATTAATTCACAATATTTTTATTTTTATTTATTTATTAAGGAAAAACAACAGTTGTTATATAATAATACAAAATATAAAAAATAATACATACATCCAGTCAAAGTTTTTCACAAATATAATGAAAGAACATGTTACACAGTGAAGAGAAAAATAATACTTGATTATGTCCAAATGCTTGCAGACTGGCTGGATTTCCTCCCTAGGGAGTTGTTCATATTTAAATTTATTTCAACAGAGAGGGAAAAAGTTTTCGAGAAGAAATTAGGAAGTCTACGCATTTACAGGGCTTATGACCTGTCATTGGCTGGTTTAAGTGGCCACTGCAGAATGGTGAATGTTACACAGTGTGTAAAGTGGCCACTTAAACCAGCCAATGACAGGTCATAAGCCCTGTAAATGCCTAGACTTCCTAATTTCTTCTCGAAAACTTTTTCCGTCTCTGTTGAAATAAATTTAAAAAGAAAAATAATATATATTATTTAAGACATGAGAAAAAAAAGAGCTCTCAAGAAGGTTAAGGGATGAGGAAATAGAGTGGAGGAGTGGAGTAGAGGGATTTTCATAATATAGTTGACCAATTCAAAATTTTGATATTTTAATAAAATAAACATAATTAAAGGAACATAAACTTATTACACACTGACAAATGTTTTATTTTACAGTGTTTCAAAAAGATTTTTTTTGAAGTCACAAAATATTGTATTAAAAATATCTAAATGGGGACAAAGTAAATTAAATTTGGAGCAGCTACGATAAATAAACGAGTTTTGAACATAATCTTTTTTTGGTCAATAAATTATTTAAAAAAATGAACTTGTCGTGTTGACTTTACGGGACAATTGCTTGAAATATGTACGCTCCGAGAGATATGGACTATCGATAAAATTGTTTAAAATTTTGAAGAGGAAAGACAGATCAGAAATGCTTCTACGTTTAGTAAGGGAAGTTAAACTATGAAAGGAAGAAGAGTCTTCATACGAGTCAAAATACGTAAGAGATTTACGATCCAGAAGTTTAAGGAATCTATTCTGTATTTTATCTAGTTGTGATTTATAAATTGTATATCGAGGATTCCAAACAACAGATGCAAACTCAAGATGGCTGCCGGTGTTTCTATTAAAAATATGCTTAAAAGTTTTGTATAACTAAAATATAATTACTTTTCGACCGGAAGATTACGCCAAATTCATTTGTCTTTGTTTTTTCATTTATTGTTTGGTTTATAGTTTTATGTTGCCGTATTTTTCGTTATAATGTAGGTAGGGTAGGAACGGGATATCTACAGTTTTATATGAGGTGCCAGTAAAGAAAATGCAAACGACATATGGGCAGAATGGTGAATTTTACCCAGTGTGTAAAGTGGCCACTTAAACCAGCCATTGACAGGTCATAAGCCCTGTAGATGCCTAGACGTCTATATTACCTTCTAAATTAAATGTTCTTCATCCATGTTGTAATATGTTAATGTAAACAGCTCCCCAGGGAGTTGAATCCAGTTCTTGTCTACAAAAATTTGGACAAACTCAAAATATTGTTGAATAATATAGGTATACAGAAATTAAATATAAACTTAAGTACGTAGTGTTTTAACCTGTCTGAACATTTTGCTATTTCTCTCTGTATATTAAATTTTCCTTGTATATTCTTGTCATTCTTGTTCTTATCCCGCCCAATTTACAGTAACTTAATGATCTTAAAATAAATATTTAAAAATCTTTGATTATTGAGTACGTGAAAATAACATTTCTACATGTATAAATTGTATGTATTTATTTGATATGTAATATATTTTCTTTACTAATTTTGTATACTATGTGGAAATCTGTTATTAGTTCTGAGATTATACACTATATCTGTTTGTTTACTAAAAATATGTGTGTAGAATTGTTGATTTCCCAAATAAAATAAAATAAAATAATATTCTCACATGTAAAAATATAAAAAAGTATATTGTTAAGTGTCTGAAAGTAGGTATAACCTATTTTTTATTTTTTAATAATCAAACTTCTTACCAAGCTTTTTCTTGTACCCTTTTCAATATAATTACAAGTTTTAAAAAATATATATTTACGCACCCACACACACGCACTTTTTCTCTCACTCATTCACACGCGCAAACGCACACCTTCCCTCATTCATTCACACATACACACATTCACATGCACACAAATGAATGCAAACGTCACACACATACAATTTATGGGAAGATTACGAAATGTAATAGATATAAAAAGTAGTATTCTTATATTTAAAACCATCATACGTCCACACATAAATTACCGTTCTTACATTCTTTTTTTATGTAATGAAGGAGAAATAAAAAATATACAAATTCTTCAAAATAAGGCGACGAGGATTATACTCAAAAGAAATATCTATTCTAATGTAGAAATAATGCACAAAGAAATTGGCTTGCTCACAGTAAAGCAACAAATTAAATATACTGTAGCAATTTTTATACATAAAATAATTATGGGGATGAATAAAATAAAAACAATAGTAAAATTTAACCAACAATGTCATACATATGAAACAAGGGGTAAAAAATAGATAAAATTACCAATGAGGAGAAAAACAGAATCTCAAAACTCATTGTACAAGGGATTGAAGCTGTACAATGAGTTACCTGAAGCAATGAAGGAAATAGAAAAAATCGAAATATTTAAAATTAGTTTTTTAAAATATGTTATTGAGAAATTTTGATTAAAAAAAAGTAATATTATTTATTTATTTATTTATTTATTTTGTTCATTAACGCCCAAAAGGCAATTACAAAAAATAAAAATGAAATACATGCTAACATACTAAATAATAAACACAGAATATACAGAAAAAAAAAGTGAAATTAGTGAAAAAGGATATGATAAAAAAGTTTACAAAGTAAAAAAAAAAACAATAATAACAAAAGTATGCAAGATAAAACAGTAAGCATATAAACAAAAAATGCAAAGATATAAGCTTATGAAATAAATTCCGTAAAGCAAACAATAAATAAAGTGTTACGGTAAGCAAGAAAGACATTTTTAAGTTAAATTAAACAAGCAAACATATATTATCACGAAAAAATAAGAAATAAAAATATGTATCCATGAAATGCGTATTTGCCAATACTGCAATGCAATTTGATATAATAGTAAAAAATAAAAAACAAGTATAAGGTAATAAAAATAAACAAGTAAGTATTTTTTTTCATTTATGAAATTGAATTGTCAATAATGGTTTGACGAGCAGCTACAAATAAACTTGATATTGTGGACTTATAAGATGGTAAAGAATTGGACAGAATATCTGCAGCCGTTCCATAAGTGTTACCTAACCTATGCAGTCTCGGTATCAATGAATTGTTTTGTTGGTTGGAAGAAGTACTGGAGCAATGAAACAATAAAGTACTCCTAGTGTTGACAGCAGGTACTCTACAATTAATCAATTCAAGTATTTTTGGTGCGTCAAAAAGAGAGTTTACAATTTTATACAGTACAATGAGATCATTAATAGTTCTTCTTTCAGAAAGTGTTGTTAGGTTAAGCAGTGTTAATAAATAGTCATAATTCACATTTTGAATTGGAATGTTTAGTTTGTAGTTTATATATCGTAGAAATTTATGTTGAATGTTTTCTATATTATAAACATGAACATTATAGCAGGGTGACCATATTGATGAATTAAAATCTAAATTACTTCTTACAAGAGAACAGTATAATATTTTCAATGATCGGATGGACTTGAAATTTTTTCGTATTTCTCAAAATACAGCCCAACATTTTTAATGCCTTGCTTGAAATTTCATTGACATGATATACAAAAGACAAAAATTATTAAAAGTTTATATTAGTTCTTATGATGTTATGAACTAACTTAATAAAGCATAAATAAATTACGTGAACTCTTCTCATAATATATTATGTATTATTAGATTTACAGTGGACTTTTTAAATGGCTCTAGTATTCTTAATTTATTTATATTGAATTTTTTTATAAAATAGCTGTAGAAAAATTAAATAAAATATGCATTTCTCAAAAAACGGTCTTCGTCTTCCGTAATATATGTCAAGAAAATTCCTAAAAATAAGTTTCGTTTTTCAGGTCGAGAACTCTCTCTCCACGTACGAGCCTCACGCGTGCGTAGTGGTTTACAGCGTGACGTCACGCTCGTCCTTCGCTCACGCTTCAGATCTCCTCAACTACCTCTGGAGACAGAATTATACCAAGGAGAAGACCGTCATTGTGGTGGGGAACAAGGCCGACCTGGCTAGGGCGAGAGTCATCACGACCAACGGTGAGTTCCATCGGAAGGGAGTGGAAATGATAAATGACGAGATAAGGTACAAAAAATAATGTATCTGTCTGTACCTTAAAGCTGAAACGCTGGAAGTCACATTTATTTTATTTTATTAACATAAACGGAAAATCTGCCTTTTACAAACATTTATAATATAAACATAATTGGCTAAATATATATTTTTTTTAAAAACATGAATTTTCTTATTTCCAAGATTTATAAAAAAAAATAAACCAAAAATTATACAAGATTTATATTTAAAAAATTAACCTTAAAATTATACAGTATATTCAGAAGAAAGTTTAAATAATAAAACATTCTACAGTAAAAAAACAAGAAAAACTGTATATATATATATATATATATATATTATGAAATGCATGAATAAATAAATATAATTACCATTCACAATTTTTGAAAAAGTTCAAAAGGTTTGTTCTACAGGAACAATACCCTACATTAAATATATCAGATACATGGGAATAACTATTGCCGAGTTCATGAAGTCTATTTAATACGGCATTACAAGTATACAATGTCCGTGAATTGTTGCTACAAAACGGTGGCACCTGTCTAGTCATTCTTCCAGGCACCCTGAAGTTGATGAGAGATAATAGTTCAGGGCAATCCCATATTGAATTTACAAATTTGAATAAATTTAAAAGGTCTATAATTTTTCTTCTATCGTTAAGTTTTAACAAATTTAATGTTTTCTAAATTGAGTTATGAATGTAGTTTTGTTCATATATTCAGATTCTATTCATGCTAAAATATTGGGGTCCTCCGGTATACCACTACTGAAATAGCTTGTTCTATAACACCAGTGCCTCGATTATGAACGCTATCTTCATCTGTATATATCGAGATGGTATACTTAACTTCTGTACTATCTGTATCTTACCTCGGTATTCATTTATTCATACTTTTACATTGCTTGTATTCTTTTTTTCATACAGAATAATGTTCCCTCACCGGGGTGTCCCGTGCCGAGGGAAACATTTTACAAAATGTGAAACATGCCTTAGATTAACTATTTAATAAAGTTAACATAATAATAACAATAAAAAAAAACGTAATTAATCAAATTAACCTAATTATCATTAACATAATAAACAATATGTATGATTCTTATTTAGAAACTTTGCTGGTCTGTCTTTTAACTGTATTTTTTAAATGTTATTATATCACTGTCGACTGTTTGTTTCTTTAAAATAAATAAATAAAAAACTAAAATAATCATAAAAAACATAACCAATTTTTATAGACCAATAGAACAAATTTCATAAACAGTACACACATTTGACCTATTTGGCTTGATCCACTCATCGATCCGTGTGCAATCCACCTCTACTATCCATTTCTTAATAGCAATTTTATTTTGTGAGAACTTACTAATTGTCCTTATGGACAATGGAAGTAGATTGCACACTTTAACCGAGAAGTAGGCCAATCCTCTTTGACCGAAGGTTGTATTTATTTTATATGTGTATGGTATGCCTACTTGTCATATCGACATCATATGATCGAAACAAGCCAATGGAATGACCGCAAACAATTACTCAGCGTTCCTTACGTCATTAACATTAAAAATAATTATCAATTATATTTTAAATAGGCATCTGTAATAAAAAGTGCTCACTTCAAAGCGATTATAAACTCCAATAAATCCCAATTCAAGCAAAAAATGCTCGCTTGAACATGAATTTTGCATGACTTTTAAAAATCACCAAGACGGTATGCTTAACGCTCTTGTATGTATCTACCGATCTGTAACGATCGACAACAAAGCCGGCTCCTATAACGTCTCGATACATACACTCGAAAAGATAGTAAAACAGATGGAAAAAATCTAATAACTATTTTTTTTTTAGAGTGGTAGCTTTCTGACTCATATAATCTGTGTCTGACGTCTAGATACTCTTATTTGTTAATAGGAGAGAACCTAGCGACATTATTTTCACATCTAAGCGTTCGTTATATTAAAGTGACAGTTATGTCGGAATTTAATTCGATTTCAAAACCTACTTATTTCTCTCTCATATGTTTAATAGGCTTTTAAGAAAAAAAGCGCCAGCCTCAAAACGATTAAAAATTTTAATGAATCTTAATTTAAGGAAAAATTGCTCGGTGGTACAAAATTTTTGCCACTTTTAATGCGTAGATAAACGTATCGAGGGGTTCTAGACTCGTCGGTATAAAATTATGTACTTACATCAAAACTTGATGGTGAGAGTATCGGTACTATACCTTTGTAGTCAGTCGGGAGACTTTTATCTTCAACTATGACGTCATACTGAAGCTATGTCGTTTAAGAGCGTAGATATGTGTA
Organism: Micrasema longulum; assembly: GCF_059751315.1. Taxonomy (NCBI): domain Eukaryota; kingdom Metazoa; phylum Arthropoda; class Insecta; order Trichoptera; family Brachycentridae; genus Micrasema; species Micrasema longulum. The sequence goes on from NW_028278838.1 coordinate 286,667, forward strand.
CCGTGACGTACGCTTCCCCTTGATTCATATCGATGTACCTACGCAAAACTTGAAGGTGGGGGGTCGGTAGTATATCTTTATAATCGCTAGAGGGAATTTATCTTCAACTATACCGTCAAGGTGAAGGTATGACGTCTTTATCTTCCCATCATAATCGAGGCCCTGATGTCCATTTATATGCTTTCAGCTCTTAACTCAAACAAGATTCGAAGGCGCAGAAACGGAAAACTTTTGTAAATTAATGTAATAATGTGATTTTTGTCACTTTAAAATTATCTACACATCTATAATCTTTTTATACACTGCGAGTTTAACAAATTACAACGGGGATGGAGAATACATTCAATAAGGGAATATGGAAGTCCAGGCATTTACAGGGCTTATGACCTGTCATTGGCTGGTTTAAGTGGCCACTTTACACACTGTGTAACATTTACCATTCTGCCTATGTTTGAACATCAACCTTTCCTCAACTCTTCCGTCTGTTGACTATTGTGAAGTTGTTCCCGGCCCTGCACATTGTGCGATGTTCCGGCATTGCCACTATAAATTTGGTTGTTTCCACTGGGAATCGAACCCGGAGTCATCTGTGGGTGAATCGAGCGTCTTAGCCACCATACTACGAAGGTCTCAGTGAAAGTCTAGGCATTTACAGGGCTAATAACCTGTCATTAGCCACTTTACACACTGTGTAACATTCACCATTTGCCTATGTTTGAACATCCAAATTTCTTCAATTCTTCCATTAGTTGATTTTAGTGAAGTTAAAGAGCTGAGTTTTTTTGCTGTCAATTGAGTTTTAAAAGTTCAAAATCGAGAAAAATTGACATTTACAATTATGTCAAAGCGAATAATACTTATTTAAAATGCAATAAATGCTGGTACTCAAAAGTCATATGATTTTTGGCATTTACCCTCCTGTAGCTCAATCACAAATAGCTATCGACGTGCTAATAAGCAACGTGATAACAATTTCTCACCATGGTTGTTAATCGTATTCGCGATTACAATGCAACATCCGTGAACACCTAATATTAAATGTCAAAATATGTACGTTTCGCGACGTATAATCCTGCTGCGCAATCACATATATGAATTTCACCTGTGTAAATATGGAAAATATTCCAAAACTGCTATTTTTATTTATTTATTATTTATCACGCTATTCATTGCATTTAGCCAGCGGCGGCGGTTGGCGAGCCAAATGTCAAGAAAAGTAATCGCCATAGTAATTGTTTGTAATTAAATTTTTACTTTCTAAAACTACCTTACTATTTTGCAAATGCAATATATAGTATTATTTTTTATAGGAAACGCCAATTTTTCGCTAATGAACTGTATTTATTTACGAGGAAAACAAAAAACAAACCGACACGAGCGTTGACTTAGAGATTACTCACGCGTTGACTTATTTATTTATGTTAAAGAAACAAACAGTCGACAATTATATAGTTACATTAATAAAATACAGTTTAAAGACAGACCAGCAAAGTTTCTAAATAAGAATCATACATATTATTAAATTGTGTTACAACAAAAGGGTGTGTTTATGTGTATTTGTATGAGAGTAAGTGTAGATGTGTTTTTATGTGTATTAGTGTAGGAGTAAGTGTTCAGGTGTGTGAAAGTGTGAGCATCATTAAATAGTAAGTGGGATCGTATCGCAGCCAGAAATAAGGAGTCTTAATTTATTTTTAAATAAATTAAGGGGCATGTAAAATATATCCATAGATGAAAAAAAGCATTATAGTTATAGCAAGAACGATAGAGGAAAGAGTGTTGTGCATAGTTAGTGCTACAGACTGGCAGATGGAACAAATACTATGACTGACTGACATAAATATGACTGCGATAACTTAAGCATGTTCATTATTGTTCATTGTGATCGCTCAAATGCTTAGCATGTTTAAGCAAGTCAATAGTTATTTGTGATTGAGCTATTGGGAATTGAAACTTCAGTTCTTTGCATTCGCTATTGAAAAAGTATCAGTTGAAACGCATCGTCCCCAAGTAATGCACAGGAAGGAAGGCGTATATTTTTCTACCAATAAAAAGTTAGAGATCAACAAAAATTTACAAACCTGCTTTCCTTCCATACTTTTTACTTTTATTTGCTTTTTATATATATTGATAATTTTTAAGTTTTTTTTTCTTTTTCTTATGTATTTTTGTTTAATTTAATTTAGTACGTACTATTATTTGGCATATGATTTATTGCTCCAATTTCTTATATTTCTTACTATAGTATTGAGTGAGTTTCTAGAATACATATCTCAATTATCATTTCAATTATGCTTTTATGCATATGTTCTTTTTCTGTTGATTTAAATGATACTCTTATTTTGTTTTTTTTTTATACTTCTATATTTTACTATTATTTTGTTGATTTTAATGATACCACTATTTTGTATATTTGATTATGTGTGATTCTTAATTTGTATAATTTATATTTTAAACATTATTTCTGATTATCTTTTTTGCATTGTATTCTTTGGAATTTGATTATTTATTACATTTACCTTTTTTTATAGGTTGTTATTCTATGTCATAATAATTTGATCTATTTAATTTAAATATGTATTTTTATTGTTATTTATTGTGGCTTGACATGGGCATAGCCTAAAAAGCCTTAATAAGTTCATAAATATTTAATTTTGTAATTTTGAATGAATACATAAATAAATAAATATTGCTATGAAATTCAAGATATTACGATGAAAGAAAGTAAAACTTTATTTTAAACTCTTTCCAAAAAAAAGATAGCTTCTTTCATTCGGCAATATCTAAGAAGATTCACAATTAAGGTGGTATGGTCGCGACTCTGCATTACTTTTTATACTAAAGTCGGGGGAGGAATTAGGGCGCAGACTGGACGGTTAGAATAAAAAAAACAATGAAGTCCCATAGTCATTTTAACAGTCCATATTTCAAATGTTTCTTTTGCTTATTTTTTTAAATATCCTTATTAAAAGCCTATAAATCCAAAAAAATTGCAATAAATTGTGTTTTTACTAGGAGAGATACGTTTGAAACAGTTTTACAACTTCAAACCGCTCTCCTCAACAATTTACCAAATGTGACTTCCAGCATTTCAGCTTTAAGGTACATACAGATATAAATTATCAGAGAAAACGTAATTAAAAGAGGTAAGATAAAATTATAACGAGGCAAGATAGAATAAATAAGATACATAACGAATGCAGATATAATTGAACTATAATCCTTAAAATATAGCTTGATTAGAATCACAGTTGTCAGTAAAAGTGACGACATAACTTTGCAGTAACGTAAAAGGAGTTATTTATATTGCCACACGAAAAATCATTTGTATCTGGCGTGTTAATTTGAAACATAAATCAACATTAATATATAAAATCAGCTTTAAAACTAAAAGAAAACTAAAATAAACCTAATTATCAACGACGTTCTTACAAGGTTACATCATTTTGCAAAAACGTTAGAGAAATGTGTTACTGACAAAAATGACTTACTTAATTATTTCAAATAAATCTGAGACGTTTCAATTGATTTAACCCAGTGTTTTCATAATTATGACACTTTGAAGAAACCCTTCATAAAGCATGAAATTTCACAAAAATGGGCCGGGCATAGAGTAAATTCTATGTGTATTCGGCCAGTACTCAAAGTGATAAGTGGTTTCCTCTCCACATTAGCAAATGCTGAGACGTACCTGATTGGCCCACATTAGAATATCATTCCTGATTCCAACAGTTTAGCTAAAATAATGTAATATAATAGCATAAAAATCCTATTTTTGAAATATAAACCTTGTATATTATAAGCAAGGCAAAAAAATAATGCAACTCCCATATTAAAAAAAATATAAAAGAAACACTCTCGCGGCCGTATTATTTCGTGTATTTACATACAAAATACATGAAAAACACTAGTTTCTCGTGCCGCGAGAGCGGTTCAGAATAGCACCCCTGGTCCATAATAAATTCACTAAAATAAAATAAGTGATATGTCCGTACATTATTATGTGATATAATCAGTAGTGTACATATGTATATGCTTTTTGCAGAGGGTAAATCTTTGGCGACCTCTCGCGACAGCAAATTCATCGAAACATCAAGTGGCATTCAGCACAACGTGGACGAGTTGCTGGTCGGCGTTCTCAAGCAAGTTCGTCTCCGCAGTTTGCCGGACAGCCAGGGCACCGGGGCCAGGACTCCGACTGGCCCCAGAGCCTTGCTGCACCGCTTCTGCAGAGGCGACACCAGCAAGGCCAAATCCTGCGAAAACCTCCACGTGCTCTAGGACTCGAAGGACGAAGAACTCGAGTGGGTTCCGCGCGGAATGTTTCGCGTTTTCGAACAACTGTTTTGTGCGCTGATGAAGTGACGTGATATTTCTGATGGCGGGTCCACGCAGGCCAGCGTTTGTGTCGCCGACATAACGGATTGCGAAATCTCGCGCTGGGCAATGATGGATCGCGAAACGTAATACGGTATACGTGTGTAGCCGATATAACGGCCCGGGGGACTCTTGCCAGATATGCATTTTAATGATTTCATTTTACTTTGTTTTTATATTTAAAATAAAAGGTGTTTTTATCAAAATTTAGGACAGGAAGAATGTGCAATCAATGAAATACTGCCGTAATTGTGAAGAAAGTGGCATATTATTTTTTGTATCCAAAGTACAGTATGAAAGAAAATAATGTTTTTGCTGTAGTTTCAATACTACGCCCGCCATCACTACAGGGGTCGGCACTCGAAGTGTTACCATTCAATACTCTGTAATTTTGTCAATTTTGATTTTTAAAATTAAAAACTTAAATTTAAAAATGTTATTGTTCGATGTAGCCACCTTCAGCGCGGATAAAAGCATCGAGTCTGTCCAAGAAGGCTTCACACGCTGTACGAATGTGGGCTGATGGTATTCTGTACCATTCTCGGCGAAGAGCAATCTTAAAGGCGTCGACCGTATCATATTTTTTAGCTGATACTTTGGCCTCTAGAATGGACCATATGGAAAAGTCCATTGGATTTAAGTCCGGGGAATATGGAGGCCACTGTTGTGATGAAATGAAGCTGGGAACTTTTAATCGTAAAAAACGTTGGGTTTTACGGACTTTATGGGATAGTGCCAAATATTGTTGAAACGTCCAATGGTTTCTACCGAGTTTTTTACGTGCTCAAACTAACAACGCGTCATTTAAAATCTTTTTACGGTAAATTTGCTGATTTACCTTTACGCCCTGTTCAATGAAAACAAGTGGTGAGCGTCCTGTAGCCGTTACCTAAACCATCACTGATGCAGGCGCTTGCTTTCGCAGAGCAATTCGCCGGTCTAAATTGTATTTTAATTTGCACTGTAACCATACACGATCGTTTTGTTAGTTTTCATCAGAAAAGACCAAATTTTCTAGCTCACCATCAACGTGCGAGTCTTTTAACACCTCTGCTGTTGCTAGGCGAACTGCCTTTTATGCAGGCGTTAAATCTTGCATTTTTTGTATTTAGTAGGGCTTTGATCGACCCATTGAGATTTTTCGCCAATTTAACTGCGCTTTGTCGTGAATTACGTTAAATTCTGGCCTAAACCTTTCGAACCATTTCTGTCGATGTTGCTGTTTTGGGATGTCCATCTCCATGGCGTTTTTTATGCTAACAGGATCATTGTAACGTGAAATGGTCCGATACACAAACATTTAATTCACATGTAAATGTTAATGTGAACAAAATATTTGTGTATCGGATTTTCTAGCCAAACACAGAGCAATAACACTGTTGAGTTTGAATTACATTTCGATAACTTTTTTAAACCGTGATGTAAAACGATATGCTTCGGTAGAATTATTAACAATATAACAGACTGACACGAGTCAAAACATGAGCGCTCTGTCATTAGCCGTTTGGTTGCTACAGCAGCGTGAAGTTGGTAACACTTCGAGCGCCTTCCCCTGTATATGCCATGTCCATGTATCAAAAGAAAAGTAAAAACTGAAAGATTAATATAGTCAATTTAAGATTAATATTTAAATTTAAAAGATAAATTAAACTAATTTAAAGATAGTTAAAAACTGAAAATCTAGCTACTGCAATTTTGCTTCCTGGATTTCCTGGTTTCTGAAGGAATGTTGATACGTAAGTAAAACTAGGGTTTCCTGGGACAGCGGTGCCCGTATTTTAACGGCCGTAGTGAACGGTGATGCGGTTGATAACCGTCGTAACGGTGACTAGAGTGTGGTTTCCTAGGAAAAAGGTGTTATCAACATCATTTAACACCGTTTCCCTAATAAACCACTCTCTGGTCGACGTTACGACGGCTGTCTACCGCATCACCGTTCACTACGGCCGTTAAAATACGGGCACCGCTGTCCTAGGAAACCCTAGCTTAAGACTAAAATAAAAATCTTTTCTTCGTGATTCCGAATCTGAATCGTCAAAAATGCTAGATACTGCACTCTTCATATAAACGGCAGAGTAGCATATCGTTGTGGTTGTTGAGGATCGATACAATATCTCCACATTTAACCGTGGTGGTTTAGCATTTAATGTGGTATGTCCATTGTTAATAAGTAATAAAACGCGGCACAAGTTCATTAAAGAAAATTATATATTTTAAGGTAGCAGAAAGCACTTTCTGGTTTCTTGATTTTGCCAACATTTCACTTAAATAGGTGCGAAGGTTTTCACTGTTACTGTTATCGATATGTTTCTTTTTTGGGTGATACCGTGTGTGTTGGATTTGTTCCGACGTTTCGGCTACCATTGCAGGAGCCATCTTCAGGGTAAACTGAGTGTTTTGTAGAGAAAAGTATGTGTTTAAGTACTAGTAATTTGTACCCTATAGCCAAAGTGCTGAACAAACATAATATCAGAACAACGTTTGGGACTGTAGGAAAAATAAAGAACCGTTTGTCGAACCCAAAAGATAAGAATCCCCTGGAAATGGAAGCTGTTTATAAACAAAGTTGCCAAGGATGTGATAAAGTGTACATAGGACAAACAGGGCGCACAGCAAAGAAAAGGATTAACGAACACAAAAGAGCGTGTAAACTTGGGCACCCTGACAAATCCGCAATAGCGGAACACTTTGTAGACACCGGACATTTTTTCGCCTTCGAACCGAAACATAAACCCAGTAATAATAGTGCACGAATAATTAAAGAGGCAACTGAAATACACAGACACCCAAATAACATAAACAAAGACGACGGGCTTAAATTAACTCAACATGGTTCCCGGCACTGTATACTACAAAAACGAATAAAATCGTGCCTACTGCCGACTGCGACACGGTACAAATTTCTAGTACTGGAACACATACTTTTCTCTACAAAACACTCAGTTTACCCCGAAGATGGATCATGCAATGGTTGCCGAAATGTCGGAACAAATCCAGCACACACGGTATCACCCAAAAAAGAAACATATTAACATTTTACTTTTTGGAGATGCAACTCTCTTCATAAGAACGCCAGAATACCGGAGCGCGTAATATTTTGCGGAGTCAACATAACGGACCGCGTAATAGGGAAATATTTTTTTAAAACATTTTTTAAATAATAAAGGTCTATGAAATACTGTCCAGCAAAAAAAATAATTTGTTACTCATTTAAGTTTGTAATTTTGGATTCCCGCAAAACCGGTCATTCCATTGACCACGCCCCTAATACGTCACGATTCATGTTTATTTATTCCTGACAATTTAATTTTTTTTAGAACATTGTAACGAATCTCTACGTAACAACTATCTAGGCCAAACATATCGCGTTTTTCTAGTAAAGTTTTTTTTTTTTTTTTAATTTATACTTACATGAAAAACATTTTCCCACTTGATTGATTTTGAAAATTTTATATATTATTATTCTAAAAGTGAGTGATTGCGTCTGTCATGTACGGGCCTATTTCACACGTATCACGCCAATTCACGTGGGTGAACACCTATTTATTATTTTCCTTTTTGGTTTCATTTAATTAGTTTCTACTCGTGGGTGAAAACTTTGTGAATTAGTCGGTCTCATGGCGTACTGATTCGTGTGTTTTTCTGCCTTTTGATAAATGAAATAATTAAAAAAATAATAATGAATGAATCCTCCCTACGTTATTTAACGCTACAGGTAAAATGTCAAAAAATTCACTTATAAGAATACACATGCGTCCTTAATCGTTTTGTAAAGCGCTCTCTCTGTCATCAGCGGACTGGTTTGTGAAACGCCGTCTAACTCACACCAGACTGGTGGAATACACATGCGTCCTAAATCGTTTTGTAAGCGTCAAATACTTTTAGGTTATCTGTTAGTTATAACTGTGAACTGTGGTCATTATAAACATAGTAAGCGATCGCACCATTTGCCCGTTGGCAGATGAACGCTCGAAATTGTCTGGTTCGCGGAATGTGTTATCTTTATGCTTTACCACCGAACCCAAATACAATGAATGCAATTTCCTACCTTGCACCAATTATATATTTTATTTAGCTATGACATTCCGAACAACATCGCCAAAAAATGTGTCTCGAAATTTCTCAGGACGCGGAAGGTAGGGGGACGGGGTATAAACGTTTATCCAATCAGAGGAGACCCGAAGAGGTACTTCGGTTTTACTCGGCTGGCATCAGCCGTTGTCCACTGACAGGTGTGACACAAAACACAAATAAAAATCAAGTATTTGTTCTGATTTTTTTTTTATTAAAAAAATCACATCAACCTATTAAAAAAAAACTTATGGTATACTTGTGATGATTAATTTAATGGAACGTTTTAAAGGAAGAAGAAGGAAGAAAAAAACAACGAATTGAGAGACAAATGTAGAAAAATACAAAAAATAAAAAACATTCGTAAACTTAGTACAGAAGATAAGGAATTGTTGCAATATAAATGTTAGCGATTTGACTATATAGGCAAATGAAGTTAAGTCTCTTGGCATAACCTGAATAAATTAGTAATGACACAAAATAAATACGTTTAATTTGTTTTTAAATCTTGATGGAAAAAAACATTTTTATTTTTTATATCTATTTCCGTGTTTTTTTTTTGTTAATGTACACTCATACACTTATAGAATTATTTACTACAATAAGCAAAAAGAAAGACCAAGTTACAAAAAAAGCATAACATAAATATTTTTTAAAAAGAAAACATATAGATACGTTGAAAAACAATTCCCACATAAGCATGGCTGGTACCTGGGTATATTACACGAGGTTTAACAAGTTACACATTGTATAAAACAATTAATAAGGCAAAAAAAGTATATTAAACATCTAGCAATCAATATAAAACGTAAAAATAATTAGATCGTCTAAATACTTTACTTAAATGCCGGAGAAATATAATTTAATTATAACACAAAAAACATAATAGTTTTACATACATAGTCAAACCGCACGAGGTTGCCGTGTCGGTAAAACAGCAAATTACACAATATCAGTTGTGAAAAAACAAGATGGCGATAAAAATTCTAGAAGATCCAAAAGTTATTACTGCCAACTCATTTTCCCTGCATCAACACGAGCTTGGTTAATTTTTGCCTATTGGTGGAATACAGTATGCTTGGATCAGTTTTTGCTATATGATGCCGTTTAATATTATAATAATTTTGTATAACTCTATAATTATCTAAAGGGATGCAGTTACCTGTAAATGAAGAGCGCAAATCTAAATGGTTAAGATGTTTTTATATGCAGTTTTAAACTGTAATACATTTGGGTTATTTTTGTGCCCCCGTGCTTTCAAATACACCCAAAAAAATCATTCTAAATGATCTTGACTAATTATGTACGTTGATACATATGATAATATTTTTCTATCTTCTAACAAATCGCAATACATGCCTTTGAAATTTTCAATACATATTATTAGTCTAAGAAAACCTGTTTTACTGGCGGATTCCACTAAAAGTTTTTTAGTTACGTTAATGATTATTCTAGGTGTTTTATTTTTACGTTTTATCACTTTACACTTTTTGATTTACTATAAAAACTAAGGGAAAGAATGTATTCTTTAACAGTAGCAAAAAAGCGAAAATTTCTTCTTTGTTTTTTGCGTCTAATGGACGTTTGTATCCGTAAGTGTGGAATTTACGTGAATTTATTTTATCGAATATATTATTCATTATTTTTATGAAATTGATAGTCCCATGTGAGTTTTGAAACGAAGAGGATTTTAATTCTTGGTCACAAAGTATCAAAGCTTTAGCAACATTCGAACTCACTCGGTGGCTAATTTTACTTTTTTATGGAACACAATATATTATTGTTGCATTTCTACGTATTTTTTAAATTGTTAAATAGCTCTAATGATAATAATGCAAGATGCGTTTTGTATAGAAGTGTGTAAAAAAATAATAATTAAATACAATAAAATTCAATAAAATAAAAGTAGAATCAGCGGTGGCAGCCCTGACGAATACTTGACAGAAAGCTTTCTCGTAAACGGAGGAAATATTTTTCTTTAAATTTTTCTTTAATTCTACCCGTTATTTCAATAAAAAAATTAAATGCTTACCTGTGGAAATGTACTCCGTCTTTTTTCCCAACTTTTCTGGCACTGTTTTTACAATATCTTAGCACACACGACGACATTTTACGATAAATACGATTCGTCACTGAGAGATCGCGCGTTACCGACCGCTTGCGTTCGGCTGTGGAGAGCTGTCGAGCGGTGGATTGCATTCACTCCAACTCAGTTGGACGCCTAGAGTGCCCTGTTGTGAACTCTATATATCGTGGTTATACAAGTAAAAATGCCCATTTGCAAAAATGACAAAATTGAGATTATTGACTTTTTGACATCGTTTACCAGTCAAGCATTATGCTAACATAATGCTTGACTGGTAAAAATACCAAGTCGATCCGACACTCCATAAAAAATTTAATTTGTAAAATATGTGACCATTTGGCTCACAGATTTTCGACAAGTAAATCTAACCAGACTCAGATTATGTGCAATAAATCCTGTCCTGACCCCGATTAGCCTCTCTTTAATAATGGACAGTGGATTGAAAAAGTTGACAGCTTTAAATAATTGGGAGTACACATAACTGAGGATGGAAGCATGCATAAAAAGCTCGCAACCCGCCTAGGAATTGCTGGAGCAACTTTTAACAACACGATGCGTGTTGTCTGGAACTCTAGTCTATACTCGGTCAAAACGAAATGCCGATTATTCAACTCTTGTATAATGGCAGTTCTCCTATATGGGTGCGAATCTTGGCACCTTACCAAAGCTCAAAACACCAAACTTCTGAGTTTTGACAGTAAGTACTTTAGAATAATATTAGGTATAAGGCGGTTCGACTTTATAACTAACATTGAAGTCCGAGAACGGACGCAGCAGCCTCCTATAACGAGCGTCTTGAGGTTGCGGCGGTGGACCTGGCTTGGACACGTGCTGCGCATGCCTCGGGAGAACCTAAACCCAAGTTGCCTCTTCTTTAAACCTGCGGGATCACGCCGTCCTGGAAGGCCGTCAATGACGATCTTTAGACTTTATTCGGCGGAATTAAGGGGCGCTGGATTGACATGGGAAGAAGCGAGAGTGCTGGCTGGCGATAGGATCTCCTGGAGGCAACTGGTGATGTCCACATACTCCACTTAGGAGCGGGTGTGGAAAAGAAGAGAAGAAATCTGACCAACACACATAGTCACTTTTAACATATTACAACAGAGATGAAGAACAATAGTCACTTTTATTAGTAAATTTAAGATCCAAAGAATTGACCAAGTAACACTTAGTATTTTTTTTGTTGTTAATTAGAGTTAGTATTTAATTGTACGTAAGTTAGTATACATTTTGTATTTGACAGATACGGTTTTTTTTTAAAAGTTCATTAATTAAATGTATTCTTTAGCTTATTACGAAACACTTCTTAATTATTTGTTCTTTTTCATTTATTTTGTATTTCTGTGTTTATTTAACCATCATATATTTAAAAAAAATAGATTATTGAAATAAAAAATCCCAAAAAACTAAATTTAGTTATAAAATAAAATTAAATACTACCTCCCTCAATGAACGAAACAAAAATGATTATCTGCAAAATTTAATGTCAATTTTTACTGGCAAAATTGACTAAGTTTTTTAATTATTTTTTTAATATAAAAGTAATAATGTTTTTTAAATACGTTTATACTTTACAATAAAGTTGAAAGTACCGCACATATAAAGTAAAATTACCAACTACCTACTTGAAAAATCTGATCTTTGAGAAGCAATTGAACTCTAGAAAAACACTAAAATGGATCCCCTGAACATTATTGATTTTGTCACTGGGTAAATTTTTCTTGTATGCACACGATATATTATGCCTTGCACTGGGGTTCTGGTACCTTATTGTTTGGAACTTGTCTGGCGGCAGTTAGGATCAGATCAGATCAGATCCTGTGGTCATGAAGAGGGGCACTTGACGTGGTTTATTGATTATTATTATAACACGACACAGTGGATTAAATTAAATATTAATCGCAAAAATAACTGATTCGCGATCGCGGTGAGAAATAAAAATATCTTACCACGTGCACACTGACAGTTCGGTTTTTTTTTCTTTGTTCTCTATATTTGAATAATGTTGAATATTGAATATGTTGTGCCGGAGACAAAAATGTGGTACCTACCCACAATAAGAAACTCAACATCTTCCAGGGCCCCGTAGGCAGCAAATAAATCCAACAAAGTAAATGCAACGCAACCGGTAACAAGATAAATTTTAATTATTTGTTTCATATATCGGTATCATATTTGATGAAACACTTTATTTTAGTAGTCATATTCATAGGATTAAGAATAGTCCAGAAGGAGCGTAGAATCATATTTGAATACATCGGACTGTGTCCAAAAATTCGTGATGTCGCCGGGTAATGTTGCACGATGGGAAAATATATAATCACAACACAAATGTAAGGTAAAAAAATAACAATTTTACTGTGTACGCGGGAATATTGATTGACACAACAGAGTAGATAAGTAAAGGGTCATTTAATAAGAGTAATTGAATTAATGTACTTTGAACTTAAAATATAAAACAAATTTTAGTTTACATAAAACGGATATTTTTATGTCATGTTAAATAATATTTTATGTTTTAAATATAATGTCGGTCAAATTTCCACCACGGCGTTGTTTAATCCGAGGTCCGATTTCCATAAGTTCTCTCATTAGGTGAGCAAAGTAGGGAAAAAAAAATTACTACCCTGGCAACACAAATGAAATGTCCATTTTGTTTTCTTTGACAATCTACAAATGGAAAAATAATTAAATATTTGAGTAATGCATTTGCGACTTACACATGCATTTGCTAATTACACATGAAATGTGATCCTATCCTGTTTCTTAAAGATTCCAGCAGTATTTCTACACTTTA